>NC_052614.1:56605309-56706089 GCF_016545825.1 Eucalyptus grandis
TGTTCTTCGCATTACTTTTTCCGCACCTTAAATTCACTGACCTTTCATTTACTTTAAAATTTCAAGCCTAGTAATTCCTTGTTCAAGATTCATACAAAAACCATTTCACAAAAAATCGAGATCAATTTTTCGATGAAAGATATTTCGCTTCTCGGGTAAATTTTCATTTTCGGTGAAAGAGAAAGTATTGCCATTTATTATCATATAGGAATATGAACTCTCAACGCTCAGTTTGATTTTCATAAAAATATCTGGATATAGGTTTCTCTTTTTGAGAAAAAAAGAAAAAAGAAAAATTGCGGCACGTCTCCTCCCAGAACTTTCTCCTTCGATTTCATTCCCAGAGCATTCGCATGCTCAAAGCATTTGCGTCTTTTGTTCTTGCTTTTCCCGAATAGATTTCCTAATTTCGTTCCCCGGTAGAGGATTCGGGCGAACTTTCGAACTGCACATGGGCGGTTTGGGTCTGAAATGCCTGTCGCTGCGTTCGGTGCGCGGGGTATGCTTTAATGGGGAACGCTGGCGATCCATTGATTGAAGGACATTCTCGTGGAATCCATATATGCTGCGGTTGATTCTGTTTTGCCCGTTCCGTGCTCTCTCCGTGGCATCTGTTCATCGATCTGATCAGAATCGGCCACGAGAGAGAGGAAAGGATTTAGAAGGAAATGGCGGGAGGGAAGCTCCATGCATGGAGGTTCTACAATGAGTGCTCTCAGGCCAGGATCACCAGGACAGAGGCGTGATGAGGCAACAGACATTCAGCTGCACCAAGGAAGTGTGGGCGATGTTGGCTGTTGTTTTTCGCTACAGTTCGATTTTCCGGGTCGACAGATAGAATTTATTTCCATGTCTTTGTGGATGAGATGGGTTATTGCCATCAAAGAATCCCACTAAGGCTGATGTTGAGGAAGCACAATTTGTCGAGTTTTAACCAGCTTTCTATTGCTATAGGACTCAAGCTGCATATTTGCTGCTTGTCCCGGCGAATGCTGATTGGGCTTCCGTTGGTAACTTCTCAGTTCTGTACGATAACAATTAGAGCATGCGAGTTCAGCCAATGGCGAGGGGTGCATATTTCTCCGGTGGTCTATGGGTCTCCGAATGGGGTGCCTCCAAAAAGACCATCTAGTTTGCTGCGATTGCTGAATGTGATATAGGTTGATTTTGTATGCTATGAGTTGATTTTCACGCGTAGAATGGATTTTAGAAAGAAAGCATCTCTCCACGTGATTTGTCAATTAATAATCTCATGGCGATGGTTTATGATTTTCTTCTTGATATCTATTTATCTGTTATAGCCAATTCCAAGTTCCAGATTTTGCTTCTAACTCTTGATTGTTTCTATGAGTGTCGAGCAATAGACTGAATCAAAAGCCATAAGCAGAAGCAGGAAGTAATAAGGACAGGGTAGCAAAATGAGCGTTGTATGTAATGTCATGTAGTGCATAATAGCGCTAGTACTTGAAAGAAGCATTTAATGACATTACTTAGAACTTCTGTCTAACACTTAACGTAACAGTATTTGCTTGTCATTTGGGTTTTTGAAATCTAAGTTTGGCTCGACCATCAACAAATTCTTTGCCAGGGTCTTCACTTATGCTTTGATTTGGAGTTTCATAAGAGGGAAAATGCTGACAAAATGGAGATGAGATGGATGATCTTCTGATATTGGTTGTCTTGGAGGTGTGGCTTGACAAGTACTCAATCCAAGGAAACCAAGAATGGGTAGTGAAGCTCAATTCTTCAACTGAAGGTAGCTGACTTTGTATCTCGCTGCTTCTATTAACTATCATTGCATCAGTAGTCACGGCGGTGTATGCAATACACACTCACCATACTATGGGCTTCATCTTTATGCCGTTGGAAATTTTGACATAAATTTTTGTAGACACCCCATCAAGTGAAGGCTGTCTTGTTTTTTTTACGGTGCCTTCCAGCTACAAATTTCCATTGTTCTTCTTGAGATCTTTCACATTTGATGCGAGAGAACTGTGTTAAGTTTGTCGAAGAAAAGCAGCTTTAAATGAGGTCTCTGACACTTGGGTGTTCCATCTTTGTTTGAGTAGTGACTTACCTTAACATTTCGCTTTTGAGGCATATTGCACTTAAAAGCAATTATGACTTACCTTATGGCACCTTCTCCATTGATGATTTTCATTCAGAGCTAGGCAATGCTGAATGTTTTGAGGCCATGGGAAATGGGAGGCAAATAAGGGACAAAAAGATTGGGAACTATGGCAGTGTCGATGAAGGGACAACGATGAGTATGGAAAATAGGAACAATGACAAGGATGAGATTGGAGAATCTGCTGACCAAAATGATGTTGTCTGGTTTTGTTCCCTAAGCAACATGACTATTAGCATGGGAGGGGCAGGGACTCTACTTCAGGAAAGGGCACAATGGTGAGTTCAGGAAGGGGCATGACTAGAATGGGCACGAGTTTAAGATCAGGGACAAACAAAGGTTCAAACTTGGCCAAGGCTGAGCCTCAAACATCGAGGTCATTAGAAGAGCAATAAGGCAAGCATGAACAAGCACAGAAGCAAGCGGTAGATCTAAGGTAATATAACATATTTAGTGGATGTGCATGTTCTTCGTTCTTTGTATGTGCTCACCCCACAGGCAATGCAAGGTTGCAAACTCCACTTTTACGGGGAGATTCGAGACCAATATGTCATAGTAGAATCCTATTTTCCTTTCTTCATTTCTCTTAAGGAGACCCAAATCCAACAAATAGTGACAGGACGCAGATCATCTGTCTCCTTCCATGGAAAAATCTTGTCTCCAAATCTGCTGTCTCCATTCTGTTATAGGTGTTTCCGGTTCTTCTTTTCTGACCTCTTCCCTAGTTTCATTTTCCATTCTGTTAAGTAGCAGGTTTAATCCATTCTTCTTTCTTGCCACTCGTCATTTTATGGTGATGTTGCAGTGTTCTCTCCTAGTTTTAATCTAACCACGGGAGGATTGGATTTTTTTTTTTTTTTTTTTTTTTTTGGTAAAGGTAAGTAATATATTGATTTTGCAAGAAAGAAGACAAGAGGAGGCTGGCACCAACAAAAACAGACACTCAAGAAGACAAAAGTCTAGAACGAGTGTAAGGGTGCCATGGTTCCCAGAAAAAGGAGCAACAACAACAAAAGGAAACAAAAGACAACAAAAACTAGAAAACCTCCATCAATCAAAAATAGAAGGATGGATGTTCCAGTTTCGTTGAAGTCTTCTATTCATGGGCACATCAGGAACATGCTTAAAGGTCATAGCCTTATCTTTGATAGCCTTTTGAAGATGCATTTTCATCGCTAGAAGATAGAGAGTCTGATTCCGAAAAAGCACATTGTTCCGCTCTTTTCCAAATGATATAACACATTGCACCAAAATTAAACCGAGCTAGGATCTGATAAAACTCTTCCCCATAAACCGCTTGGGAAGCTGAGGCCAAATTATCCACCCAACGCTTGTTGAATCTTGCCGCCCAAAATGAAATAAGACTATCAGAAGCACGGCACGCATAAAAGAACAAATGATCTATAGAATCAGGTACGCACGAACAAAGGGGCAATTTGTAGGGGGATCCTACCATAAGAGATGAGCAAAACCTGAGTCGGCAGCCGATTGCAAAATAAGCCAAAGATGCATTTGATATCTTGGAGGCAAGGCAGTATTCCAAACAAAAGAGGCCCACGAGATGACATTACGCTTGGACGGATCAAATCCCAGGCAGAAGCAATGGAGAAGCGGCCAGGATGGGTGCGGAAGCCCGAAACCGATCCTCCTCTTGGTTGAATACCGGAAGGGGATTCCACCAATTAGCCATGATATTAATGATATACCAGCCCATAGGAGTAGCAAAACCATCAGCTTAGAAGCTGAGGCGGGATATACCTGAGCGATAAATATCACGATTAGAAAAGATCTTGTATAAAGGACCATTTAGGTGCCAAGGTCGAACCAAAAGAGACCGACCTCCATTTCAATGCTCCATCTGAAATATTGCTGAAATTGATCACGAAGATCTAATGGCAGGAGGATTGGATCTTTGGGGTTTTCCATATGCCATAATATAATTGTCTAAATAATTTTCTATGCATTTATACTTCCTTGTTTTACTCTATGTAGAATTTCAGATTTACTTTCTTTTTGTTGTTTCCACATATGATTCTTCTTGGCAAAACTTCCTTTCACACGGAGTGTATATTTCTATAGGCTATTTTATTTGGTTTTCATTTTCTTTTTGAAAGAAAATCTTCTTTTAGTGTTGCCATCTATTTTAAAGGAAGTGCTAATAAGTTTACTTGGAAATCTGAAAACGTGAGGGAGGTTGTCCTCGGGTACCGTACATTTGTTGGGATGAATAGTCGTAGACGCTTTCTCTGGCAATTTAGGATCATCCTATAAGCAGGATATTATTGACTCAACTGCTCAATTTTATCGATCTACATTTGTTAAATCTAATTTCTGTTTTCCTTCTTTATATTTACTATAAAAAATATCATAAAAAATCTTAAAAATATATATTGTAACACAAATACTTTCATAAAAAAAAATTAAAAGTATGCACTACAAACCCCAATCTTATATCCGTGTAACACATGATTCGATCACTATGACTTATGTGGACAACATAACGCAGACAGAGCTTGAGACAGACTTGGGCTTCATTATTAGACATATATCTTGCCAGAAGATGGCCGTGAAAGTTATCTTCTGATTTCGAAATTAAATATTAGCGCCCTTTATAAGATATTTCATTAAGTTGACCTAGAAAATCCATTAAATTTGTGGAACACTGTAAATCATTGATTAATGAGTTGCCGTTCAGTAGTCGGTGATTCTCAAAGCTTCATGAGTTAAAGTAAACTTCTTTAAAATTCTGTATGAGCCACTTCATAGAACCATAAGACTAGAATCTGAAATAATTCGCATGGTACACTCGTAATGAAGGCAGAATTTGCTATCTGAGGACGTCAATCAAGACTTGGATTAAATTATCTGCGGAACCTATGCATAGTCTTTGTTTGGAATTTAAATAATTAATCAAAAACACGTATCAACGATATGATGTAACAAAGCCTATGGTTTTTCTTCATAAGTCACGGCGTAAATTTCATCCTACTCTGTATAACACTTGACCTTCACAGCTCCTTTTTGGCTATTGCCGTCGTATCTTCGTACTTCAATCAGCATACTAGAGTGATTTGGAAGATCATTGGCATGGAAAAGTTGCATCGCTGTCTCCAGTCACTAGGTGATCAAAACTAGATGAATAAGATATGTGAAGACTATATATAAACCTGCTACCATGAAAGTTCCCATAGATAGGCCTAAACCCAGATAGACCTTGCCTCCAAACTTATATATGTAACCTTGACAATAGTTGTTAAGTCAAGTCTCCAAACTTATATTTGTACAATTAATCCTCCCAAGGCTCTTCACTTCATGTGGAAGTCCGATTGTTATAATTTTCCTGTCCGCTTGTTTTTTGGGGGGCTTCTTATGTGGGCTTGGATTCCAATCTTGGGCTTGCATTGTACAAAATGCGCCAGGACCCAATGGTTTGTTGAAGCACTATGTGCACTCGGAATACATTCAGTTGGGGTTCCGTTTTTGATTCGTTTAGAATGTCGAGTTTTAATTTTTATTTTATTTTTATGAGTGTTTCTTAAGCAAAATAACATTTGATTCGGCCGAAACATAAATGTTCATTAAATATAGATGTTACGGACTTGTTTGTTTAATCAAGACAGGGCATAAATGTGACATTAATTTTTTTTATTTATTTGATCAGCACTTCCTTCTAGGGAAGTTCCCTAGAAGACTTGTTTGTTTTGTCTCCTTGTGATGATGATGGTTTGCGGTAGCAGGAGTTGGATTGGATCATGGATGGTGGTGCCTCAGGTCTTCCACCCCACGTGTTGATTTCTTTGTGTCTTACAAGGCGTGAGATTAGAGTTTTGTGAAGATGGGCAATTCTGATGTTGCGAAAATTGTTTATGTTGTCTAGAAACTAGCTTGGGCAACAAACTAATGCTCGAGCATGTGAGGCAAATTCCAGACATTCGGACGAACTTGATTTCTACCGGAAATTTAAATGACGGATTGAAAAGTCGGTCCAAGGATGGGAGTTGGAAGCTTGTCAAGGGGCGTCTCTCACTAACAAGGAGGAAGAAGTGTTGTAACTCTTTACCGCACACAAGCTAAGGCGTGCAAGGACCAAATTCATGCCGCGGGAGAAGAAGCAACACCTGATCTAATGGCATATGACACAATGTATACTAAAGTTGCTTTGAAAAAACAATTTCAGCAACTTATGCTTAGTTGAATCATATTTTGAAAATATATAAAAGGAGAGACAAATCAAGAACTTATGCTCCAATAGACTCGCACAAATAAATAGAAGTTTAAAAGGAAACACAATATTGGAAATAGTGAGAAAATGGAAGTATTAACAGATTATTTAAGGAATAAAAATTAAGTTACTCAAAGCTATTCCACCTATCAAAACATGACTTCTTATGGCACTCAAAACCAAGTTAACACATCATACATCATGATGCACTAGGTATACAACCAGACAAGTCCGATCATCTAATCCAATCAAGCATCAAAAAGCATGTTATGATGAAAGGGATAACAAAAGGCGCAAATTTCCGTCCTAATAGGTAAGCAACATAAGAATCCACTTTTTGCATCCAACATTAGCTCATGGAACAACAACTGATCGAAAGTGAAACTCACGAGAAAATAGAAGTATTGGCAATTGGAGAAGAAGACGACGTCCCAAACCCTTCCACTTCTGTTTATTGACTTGGTTTCCTTGTTATTCAGATATCGGGCCACTAGAGAAAGGTCAAAACATAAGGCCTACAAAATTCATTAAAGCCCACAAGCAGAGCTGGCCACCGGCCGCAAGCCGACGCCCGCCCGGCTGGGGGGCTCCCTCGCCCGGATCTGGCGAGGCCAGCCCTCGCCGGGGCGGGCGGCCTCGCGCCAGCGTCCCGATCACTCGGCGGGCCTTGCCTGTGGCGAGCGGCGAGGCGGGCGAGGCCCGACGCTTGCCTAGGCGGGCGAGGCTAGTCGGCGGCCGTGGCCTATGGTCGGCCGTCGCTGTGGCTGGTGGCCGGCCATCGGAAAAGGCCAAAAAAGAAAAAAAAGGAAAAAGAAAACAGAAAATAAAAAAAATAAAAAAATTTTAAAATATTAAAATATTATTAAAAATTATCAACGTCGGCACTAGCGGTTCTACGTGGCCTTGCCGGCGTCCACATCAGCATTTCCGGCCAAAATGGACCGGATGGACTTAATTGGCAAGAAATGAAAAGGTTTAGGACTCAATTAGCAAAGTTAAAAGGTTTAAGACTGAATTGGCAAAACTGTAATAGGTTTAGAACTTTTTAGACAATTTTCCCCACTGAAACAGTGGTCTCTGCATCCTAACTGTGTAGTTGAATGATCTTACGTCGGTAGTTTCGGTAGTTTCATTCTGCATTTTATACTAACAAGTCGCGTATTTTAATTTGAATGTGGCTTTAACCGATTTGGCTCAAGCATACCGTTTTATTGGCAGCGTCTTTGACCCGAACACCTCTGGTCATGTGCAGAAACCGAAAAATATGGATCTTATGGACGTCGAAGCAGTATGTGCTCTTCTGCTCTTCCTACTTTTGGGAACTATTTCCTTGGTCACTTGCTCTACCAGGAGTTAAGGCTCTGCTGTAATCCTTAGAATTAGTGTCCTCATTGATAATTGAACGGCTTCAGAATTTTATATGAACTATAAGACCTTTAAGATTTAGTGAGAAACAGCTAAACTGTGTGAATTGGAGGCTAAGCTTTTTCGGTTCAGAGAACCCAGGCGTGAGCATGGATACTGGACCAGCTTGACAACAAATTGTCTAAATCGCAGTCTGATAGCTGGAGTAGGGCAGCAATCAGCGGTCACAGAATTAGACAGGAGACCCCACGTCATAACCTTAATCAATATTCCTTCCTAATTTCTAGTTCACACTAGAAAAGTTGGTGCTACAAGTGGTAAAAGGAAAGGTAGCTGTGATTCATGACTATTCTTTGCTTTACCTTTTTCTTTTATTGGTTCTTTTTTGTGATGTCCATGTTTCTATTAAAGACCCGATGCTTTAGTGCGATCAAGTGGGGCAGGGTGCAAGTATCCGTCATTTATCCCAATTTATTAGGTGTACGAAAATGACACTCTCCGCTGAAATTGAATCTAAATCTATTTATTAGGGTAGAATGTGGCACCCGTGAATGATCCAAACCGAAAAGCAGTTGACAGAAGCTAATGGGAAAAGACTTGGACAGGGTGGAGCATGTCTCCCCCACTTCATCTATATGCACTCACATAGCTGTAAGACATATTGAACCATTCTAATCTTGCACTGAAGAATAGAATTCAAGCATCAATTAGAATCACATAAAGAAAACAGGACCTAAGATAAATCTGACCTCCAACCATTGTTCAAATCAGCTCTCTAAGAAAAAGTTTGAAAATGCTAAGAAATCAAACAAGGCGTGTCGATTTTGAATGCCTAAATAATTTTCAAAAGGTAGGAAATAAAAATAGCACCGAAGAATAGGAACTCGATTTTGGGTCCTGAAAAACGAAGTCTCAAAGGAGTGATAGACATTATTTCTGATCAATGGTGTTTATGAGTACTAATTAACGTTTCAAAGCCTTAGAAAATATCATTCCTAAAATATTTCCCAATAATGCCACGTATTGCACTGGCTATTGGCCTAACGTAAGTTAATCACGAGCCTTATCATATGCGCACGCACGCACAAAAAAAAAAGAAGGGGGGTGGTTTGAGGTACATGGGGTCCTTAAACTAGCAAAATGTACAGAAAGGTTCCTGAACTTTTTTTTTTTTTTTATAGAATGGATCCCTAAACTGTATACTTGTTTTGTTTGAATTGGTTCTTCTATTAAAATTACAAATGGAGATGCTAATGTGGTCGTTAAACGCTGACATGGCATTTTATGTGTCAAAATTTTTTTCGCAGATATACTAGTTTGGGATTTTTGGTAATCAAAAAATTAATTTAAAGTATATTTGTTACAGATATATAGTTTGAGATTTTTCACGATATTAACCCAATTAAATTTATAAAAAAAAAACCAAACAGAAATTCATTTTGGAGAAACGCATGCATCTACATCTAAAAGAAGTTTTGTAGTGCATTCTAGATTGCATTCGTTCTGCTTAAAGATGAATTCATTCTGCAATAAATGAAATCAATTCACGAAATTCATGAGAAATGCATTTGTATCCTTTTAGTTTTTGTAGACGATTGCACTCTTTGCTCGCTTTGGTCCTGTCCACTCGCACATGAAGCTCCTGGAGAAGCCGGGGATTGTCCTCTTGGATCTTCTTCAATAGGTTATCCACGAACACACGCTTTGCGACGTCCACCACCTCACAGTCCGGTATACACACGCTCTCCGATCTTCTTACAGGTACAAGTGATGAAGGACACTAACCCTCGCCTCAGATTTGAGTCGGCCCCTACCTCACTGAAGATATGAATGAGAGCCAAGAAAAAAAGTACATAATTTTTGGGAATTTGGTTGCACAAAAAAAGGTTGAGGGAACCCAATTGTGGGTAGCCGTGCTGGTATTAGAGTCTCTCCCTTATCGCCGAGGTCGAAGTTCAAATCCTACCGGTTGCTAGTGTTATAAGTGGAGGCCGTGGTGTTGGTCATGTCTTAGTCTCCCGAGGTATAGGAGCCTGGCCGTTTAAGCTCATGGTGTAGTCCCTCGGTTACCAAAAAAGGTTGAGGGACATGATTGAACATTTTTCAACAGTTTAGGGACTTGATGTCCTATTGCAAGAAAAGAAGAAAATAAGAGCTTCTGATTGGCCTTTATGGTCTCCCAAGGAGTCTTAAAAAAATTTCTATAACTCGTTGAAATGTCTTGGACGCCTTCGCTGGTGTCCACTTGCTGCTGCAGAACGTTAGGTGGGATATAGACGATTAGATTTGATATTAAAGTGAGGCAGCCAACTTTGTTTCTTCCCTCGGACCAATCCAGAAAAAATCTCTTATCTTTTGAGAAAGATTCTCGCAATGACTTGACTGTGGCATTGAATTAATTTAAATTTTCAAGGATTTATACTTAATACAACAATACAATACCCTCAAATGACATCATGTTATCTTAAAAAATCAAATCTACCAAAAAAACGGTTGAGCTTGGGTGACTTTATGTATTCCAGTTGACTAGGATAATGCAATATAATCGATGTCTAATTTCCTATTTTCCTTACAACTATCACCTTAGTATCTTTTACAAACATATCCCAAACACTAGAGTCAGTATTTATGACTTATGAGATTATTTATCCACAGAGACATCCGTAGAAAGCTACATATAATTCTCAAAAGGTGGGACCTCGGTTCATTTCCAAGACATGCAACCTTGGGCCTATGGGTTTGCACATGTATCTTATCAAGCCAAAAAGGAAAATAATTGTGAACTTATCTGATTAGCAGCAAATTTGCCTTTACGTTCTTTCAAGGAGTCCAAAAAAATTTTCACTTGCTGAAAAGTCCGGGGCGCTTCATTTAAAAAACGGAGCGTCTAAAAAATGCAAGGCTGTGCTGAGATTAACATCATTACTTATGGACTGGACCACTTGAGAGTACGAAATTATGCAAAAAATTGCTGGCATTTTGTCTCATTAGAGGCCGATTAATTAATAAATTAACAGGTAAAATCCAGGTCTTTTTTTTCCGAACAAAAAAAAAGTGCACTTCCCTCGGAGTCCACAACAGAAAATGACATACCTCTTAACACTCTCGACTTTTAACTATTCAATGTTTGCAGGATTTGGTCCTCTTCTCCACCATGTTTTGGGCTACCAGAAGTGATCCATCCCGCATGGGAGGTAAATGGTCGCAATAGGAATGTCGCGCAAATCAAAAGTAATTTTGGTTTTTTTTTTTTTTTTTTTTTGGATACCTATAAAATGTCTAGTTTCCTATAATATGTGCATCTAGAGATTTTCTTTCGATAGACAAAAGACAGAAAAATATAATTTGCCTTCTTCGTTTTTAATTTTAGATATTCAATTAGATACTTTTACATATTTTAATTAACAAAGCCAATAAGTCAATGTTATGCTACGGGATAGTTAAAAGTAATCTACAGGACTAGCAAACAATTTATGATCTTTGATCAAATGTGCAATTTGATCCATAAAATATTAATTTATTCAATATGATTTCGAACTTTAATTCAATATGCAATGTGGACTTTAAACTTTAAATTTATCTAATATGATTTGAGAATTTTTTTTTATACATAATCAATACAATCCCTGAATTGTATGAAAACATTCGATGTAGTATTTTCATTAATAATTCAGGAGTAGATATTATATTAAATATTTTTATATAATTTACATACATATATATTAAAATATATATTTCGCTTTAGAGGAACCAAACGACGAGGCATGTTGATTTGGACAACGAAACGGCGCGCGTGCTTGGCAGTGAAGTCGCTGAACCTGGCTGTACAATTCAAGCTGCTGCACCGTCTCCTCATGCTCACATGCCCTCTCTGTCATTCAAAATCACTCTCTCCCTCTCTCTCTCTCTCTCCACGTGCTCTTCCCATGGGCCGCCTAATTGGAATATCCTTCCCCTTCTTTTCTTGATTTTTGGTTTTTGACAGGATAAGAACGTCTGACTGGCCTCTACAAAATTTCCGAACTTGTTGAAAAGCCTTAAGACACCTTCGCGTTGTCTCTTTGCAATTAAATTTTGTTTCAAAGCGAGCAGGCCAAGTATTTTAGGTTTGGAAATCACTTGCCTCGTTCCTCGTTCGTATCCAAAACCTCAGCTCATTTCTTAGCGATGCCACACAACACCAGCCTTTTTTCTCTTTAGATGAGAGAGAGATCTGGAAGTAACAAGCTTCCTAGCCATGGGAAGCTCAGAGGCTGGAATGAGTAGTGATGTTGCACGAGCATTAGAAGGTGAGTATCAAGTGTTCCTGAGTTTCAGAGGACCCGACACTCGTCATGGATTCACAGACTTCCTCTATGATGGCTTGAAAGAAGTTGGATTTTGCGTATTTAGGGATGATGAGGAACTCCATGTCGGCAATGTGATTGGAGAGAGCCTTCTACGTGCTATCGATGGCTCCATAATCTACATACCCATCCTCTCCAAGACATATGCTGTTAGTAAATGGTGCCTTCGTGAGCTTGCACGTATAGTAGACAACGTGTCTAAGTCAGAGGGTAAAAAAAGTATCATTCCTATTTTCTTTCATGTGAAACCTGATGACGTTAAATTTAAGAATCCACTGTATACCGACGCTTTTCTGGAACACTCGAAGGAGTCTCCTGATGAAGTCGAGGCGTGGAGAGCGGCTCTTGAAAGGGTAGCTAAAATCAAGGGATTGAATGTGACAGAGGACCAAAGGTATTACTTTTTGAAAAGCCCTACTTATTCATTTTTAGTTTGCCCAAGACAAAGTGTCCAGTTGCTGCTCTCATCCTCTTCTTTTAACATCTTCCCTAAAAATTTCCCGTATGATGTGGACAACTTCAATTCGATCTGCATCATCACGTATCAAAGTAACTAGTTTGTATCTAAAAAAAAAAAAAAAACTTAAAATATACATGTGGCATCCCAAGAAACACCAATTACACAAGGAAACTATGATTGGGTGAAGAAATTTCACGTCTAAATATTCAAAAGAAGCGAGAGCATCTTAAGAACATGTAAAGAATGATGGGCCATCATCCCAGGGCCTCGAGTTTTGCAGAGCTCACTAGAGGTCCAAATCGAGGTTTGGCCCAAGCTAGAGGCGACCACCATTGCTCGGCGATGGTGCGGAGGCCTCCGAGTGGCGTGGCCGTGCGCACAGAGGGTTGTTGGGGGGGGTGGTGGTGGTGGGTGAGAGAGAGAGAGAAAGAGAGAAATGGCACTAACAGTGTAGGGGTGTGAGAAGTTATTATTACCCATTGAATTGAATTAATAAGTTATAGCGATGAATGCAATTTGAAAAACAAGAGTGAAAATGGGGAATTTGATTTGTGGACATGCAATTCGATGTGTGTGGAAAATCACTTTTTGTAATTTGTCCTTATTGCTTGACATGAGCGACAGTTCTCTCGCGCTGAGAATGGCGAGTCTCCTCCTACCGCTGGGTAGGTTCCCATCTCCCCGGTGAGATCCTTCTCCTATGATGTTTAACCCTAACCTCCTCCGTCATCCTAATACCCGTTGAAACCCTCACTCGATCATGCCTCCACCCCAGTCGGATGTCATGGCCGGCTTTCCTCCTTTTTGAACCTGTAATGAAACACCCAAAACCCTAAAATCCAAATGACACCATCAACAAAGTAACCCGTTTGTTCCCTAATGGGTAAACCCAGAAAACCCATTGCGGTCGACTGAATCCCATTGTCGACTCCTCCGTCTTTTGGCCTCATCTCCACGGTGGTGCTGTGGTCCGATACCCACAGGCGAGTCCCTCCTTTTTTCCTTTTGGACTTCATCAACATAGTGGTGTTATTCCTCATTCGAAGCTCCCTTCAAATCAAATCCTGGCGAAACTATGGCTGATCAGCTTGATGAAGAAAGGCGGGTTGCAGCCCTGTGCAAAAGCTTAGGTGAGTTATGGTCTGAGAATGATGTTGTCGATATACAATGCGCTATCTCAGAAGACAAATTGATTGAGTGCCGGAAAACTTTATTTGGGAAACTATATTCCAGACCAAATGTGCATTTCCGTCTTTTGTGGGTACTATGACCCGGGTGTGGAAAGTGGACAGGGTAAATTGCTCTCAGCTTGGAGCAGGACATTTCTCATTTACTTTCCAATCGGAAGAAGAAAAACAGAGAGTTTTAGATACAGGGCCATGGTGCTTCTCCAGTAATTTATTAGTATTAAAAGAATGTGACCCAGATACCCCGGATATCTGTTATGACTTTAGTAAATGTGCTTTTTGGGTCAATTTCTATGGCTTGCCGTTTGGGAGAGTCACTAACGATGTCATCGGAGAATTAGCTTCAAAATTTGGGGGAAGTTTTAGCGGTGAAATTGGAACCAAGAGGCAATAGCCACTATAAAATGGGAAAAGCCAAGGTGATACTGAATCTGGAAAACCCGTTAAAAACGGGAATACTTGTGAATTTGGCAAAGAAGAAAGTATGGGTAGAGTGCAAATATGAGCGATTACCACACTATTGTTACTCATGCGGAAGAATGGGGCATTATGCTACTGCATGCAAGGAAATCCCATATGAGAAATCAGGGCTGTCGGATGATTTACCAGGAAGATATGGGCATTGGCTTCGAGCGGATGTGCAGGAATTAAGCCCGTATGGGAAAATCTTTTATGGCAAACAGGAACCGGTCCTCGATGACACAGAAAGCGTACCAGAGACCCCTATGCATTCTGTTTCAGAAAATGAAAACCAGCAGCAGGATCATCACTTAAACAATGTAAGGGGACAGAAGAAAGCAGAACAGATAACTCAGAAGGCAACCAGTTCAACCACACAGCAGTTAGCAATACAACTCGTGGGGGATAACAGCCCGAAAAAGAGAGGAAGCGGCTGTATTGATGAAGCATCAGCAATGGTCCTATATGAAGAACAGCAAAAGGAGGAAGAAAAAGCAATGTTAGAGGCTGAAACAGGGGAGAAAAGGCTGATCAGGCACAAATCTAAAGGCACTAAGCACCAATCAGCTAAAAAAGGTAAGCGCTTCTACCCTTACGGCGCGCAAAGTTCCAAAACACTGGAGATTGACACTACTCAGCTGATAGAGACCCCGATTGAGGAAATGAAGAAGACATGTCAGTGGGCTTTGGTGGCTAGCCCTAATAAGCCACCAACAAAGCCATGAAACTTCTAAGTTGGAATTGTCGGGGTTGGGCACACCCCGACAATTCGGCGCTGCGAGTCCTAGTGACTCAAGAAAGGCCCAGTGTTTTATTTTTAATGGAGACTAAAAATCGGGAGAAAAAGTTACATCAGTTAAGGAGGAGGTTGAGGTTTCAGCAGTGTTTTGTCGTGAACCCGGAAGGAATTGCAGGGGGTTTGGCTATGTTTTGGGATAACCAAGTTGAAATATTAGTTGAATCATTTTCTAACAACCAGATAAGTGTTCTCTGTCAAGTAATAGAAAACAGATAGCAAATGCAAATTACCTTCATACATGCTCCTAATGCATTCCGAGAAAGAATACTACTATAGGAGGAACTTTATATAGCAAGTACCCACCACCACTTACCATGGCTATGCTTGGGAGACTTCAATGAAGTCTTGTATCATTGGGAAAAAGTGGGCGGCAAACGAGCGAAAACTATCGGTTGACAGCCTTCAGGGATTTTCTTGAGAAATGCTCATTAATGGATTTAGAATCCAAAGGCTGCGCTTTCACCTGGACCAACAACCGAACATGAGATCAATTTGTTAAGGAAAGACTAGACAGGGGATTATGCAATCTCGAGTGGAGATTATCCTATCCTAATGCAGAAAGCTTTGCACTACCAGCTGTAGGGTCTGATCACAGCCCTATTCTAATTCGTTTACAGACGAGGAGAACAAAGAAGAGGAGGATTTTTTGCTATGAAGCATTCTGGGCTGAAGATGAAGAAAGCGGACAGATAGTTAGTAAGGGCTGGGCTGAAGGGGAATCTCAAGGGCTGAACTTGGCTCAAAAACTGCAAAAGGTGGCAAAACAATTGGCACAGTGGAGTAAAAATAGATTTCAGAATGCCAAACGGAGAATAGATGAGCTGAAAAGTGAATTACAAAGCCTTACAAATGCAACTGAAGTTTGTAAAGAATGTGAGGCAGCAAAGAATATAAATAAGGAGATTGAAAAGCTATGGCGGCAAGAGGAGTTGTACTGGGGGATGCGTTCAAGAATAAGCTGGTTGAAATGGGGAGACAGAAATACAAAATTTTTCCATGCAACAACCATTCAAAGAAGAAACAGAAACATAATTACCTTACTCAAGGATACCAACGGTGAGTGGGTGAAGGAGGATCTACCTTTAAAAGAAACGACAGAAACTTTCTTCAAGAACCTTTATTTGTCAATGGGGGCTCGCGACTTTCAACCTGTCATACAACAAATTCCAATCTTAGTGGACGGAAGCATGAATCAAAGATTGGTGAAATCTGTCACAATGGAGGAGATAACAGAGGCAATGCAACAATTAGGAGCTAATAAGGCTCCAGGACCGGATGGGTTGAATGGGCTGTTCTACAGAAAACATTGGCCAGATCTAAGTCAGGGAATTTTCAATGAAGTTCAGAATTTCTTTGAAACAGGACACTTAAACCCAGACCTAAACAGAACCCTAATCACCCTCATTCCCAAAGTCAAAAACCCAGAAAAGTTAGAACAATTCCGACCCATCAGCCTATGTAATTTCATTTACAAAATCATTTCCAAAGTAATGACCAATAGATGAAACCTTTACTTCCCGAGTCTTATTGCCGAAGAACAAAGTGCCTTTGTGGGGGGCAAACAAATCCAAGACAATATCTTGATCGTACAAGAGGTGCTACATAAGCTGCGAACTCGGGAGAGGAAGAGTAAATTTCAAGCGATCCTTAAGCTTGATATGCAAAAAGCCTACGACCGAATCGAATGGGACTTCCTACAAGCAAGCTTAAAGAAGATGGGGTTTTGTGATCAATGGGTTGAATGGGTGATGCAATGTGTATCTACGGTGTCGTTTAGCATAAACTTCAATGGGGAATCCCTACCTTTTTTCAAGCTATCAAGAGGACTACGACAAGGTGACCCACTCTCCCCATATCTATTCATTATAGTGGCCAATGTTCTTTCCCTCCTAATGAAACAAGCAATTTCAAATGGCACTCTACGAGGAATAAAGCTAAATAGATGCTGCCCAACACTTTCACACCTGCTATTCGCAGATGATTCGATATTTTTCCTTCACGGTACTATTGTGGAATGTCGAATTTGGCGGCCATCTGCACCAATCTTGTTTTGCCACGGGCAGGCTATTAATCTCAACAAGTCGGGTATCCATTTCAGCAAAGGCTGCCCCACGATTTTGCGAAGGAATATGGCGGAGATGCTAAGAGTTCAAGAAATAGACAAAACAGGAAAATATTTAGGGATGCCCTCAGATTGGGGAGGTTCGAAAAAATATGTACTTGCATGGATTCTTGCAAGAGTAAGCATGAAGTTGGAGAGTTGGAAAGAAAACTTGCTATCAAAACCAGGGAAGGAAATATTGATCAAGTCTGTTGTGCAGGCAATCCCACAATATGCTATGTCCATCTTTAAACTCCCGTCTCAATTTGCAAAGCCATTGAGAAGAAAATATCAAACTTTTGGTGGCGGAGTGGAAATAAATCTGCTGGAATTCATTGGAAAAAATGGGAGCATCTAAAACTCAGAAAGGAAGAAGGGGGGCTCGGATTTAAAGATCTCTTATCCTTCAATAAGGCGATGTTGAGCAAGCAAGCTTGGAGGATATCCCAGCAGCCTTCCTCACTCCTAAGTCAACTTCTAAAGGGACTATACTACCCACAAGGTGACTTTTGGAACGCTGGAAAAGGATCTAGACCGTCATGGGGATGGCAAAGCATCGTCGTGGGAAGAGAGTTGATAGCTCCTCAAGTGATGTGGGCTGTGGGCAACGGACAAACTATTTCAATCCGAGGAGATAAATGGTTGAAAAGCGGAATTATAGGAGGGCCAGCATCAAGAAACGAGCCAGAAAAAGTGGCAGCTTTAATACAGCAACGGGATGGGAAATGGAATGTGAAAATACTACGGTCTTTGTTCGATGATAACAGAGTTAAGGAAATCCTAGAAACCCCTATAGGATTACCGTCCACAGCAGACAAGATGGTATGGATGAGCAACAAATCAGGGGATTATTCAGTGAAAAGCGGGTATATCTATTGCAGAAATCAAACAGCCATCCCAATAAACACATCAGCATCCTCCTCTCATCAAACACAGCCAGATCTCTGGAATCTCATTTGGAAATCAAATTCACTACTAAGAGTAAAACAATTCCTATGGAACGCGTGTCAGAATGCTCTACCAACTGTCAAAAACCTACACAGGAGGAGAATTGTACCTGATCCTCTATGCCCAATCTGCAAAAACGAAGTCGAAACCACTGAACATGCGCTACTGCTCTGCCCCTGGACCATCGAGTTATGGCGATTGAGCCCCCTGCACCTCCAAATTTCCAGAATTGGATTAACAAGAATAGATGAATGGTTATACTCGAACAGAGAAAACCCAAGTAAAGCTCATGATTTCAACCTGATTGCTACGGTTCTGTGGTGCATTTGGAAGGATAGAAACCGATTTGTGTTTGAACATCATCCCCTGTCTCCGTATCAGACCCTGTCCAAAGCCATAGCTCTACATGAGAACTACACGAGCTGCAACAGCAAGCCAACAGCTGCAAAAAAGAACAATACCCATAAGCACAGATGGACTCCACCGCCACCAAACACACTGAGCATCAATATAGATGCTTCTTTTGTCGGGAACGAAGTTGATAAATCAGATCTGGAGAGCAGTCACAAGACCGGATACAGAGTAAGTCGAGCTGTGGTGGAGAACAGAGAAGAAATTCGTGGAGATGGAACAGCCGACCTCCTCCAGGAAAGTTACGGAGAGATAATGAACAGAAAAAAAGCACATCATCTTCGGAGGAATGGTACGCCGAGCCTTCAATTGGAAGATCCGAAAGAAGAGGAGAGCTGGAGAAAACACGAAAAGGGGTCACACAACCTCGAGGAAGGATCCGTAGGGACCATGAACAACCTTCATTTAGAAGCTTACCCGACGAGGAAATATTATCACCAGATCTGCCGGATTACGGGACAAACAGAAACCGAAAGAGCTGGAACGAACAGCGTGCGGGGCAAACGAAGCGGGAACACGTACAAGGCGGGGGGGAAGGGGTTGCGAATGTAATCTCCGATCAAGCACTTGAACCGGAGGGCGGCGGAAAACGGGCACAAACCGGCTTATCCAACCCCGCGAGGGAGACTCGGGCGAGTCGGTGACCGGAGCACCTCCTCTGTCGAGCATGACCGCGAGCCACCGGATCTGAGCTGTAGAGACAAAACACACCAGGTTTTTCGGCCAAACGAGAGGACAGATTGGGTACAGAGCGCCATCGCTTTGCATCTGCCGTGACTCGCGGGAAGCCTCGTTGATGGATTTTCGAAATCAGTGAAGCCTCTTTAGCGAGAACAAGCTGAAGCTGAAGCCCTCATGGAAACCCTAGAACATCTATCAAGTCGCTCGACCCGAAGTGATGCAAGTACACTCGACTCCCTCCTGCTCGTGCAAGCGGTTCGAGCAAAAGACAAAACCAAGTTGGGAAGTGGCGGGGCTGGTGGACCGGATCCGCGAAAGAATGGAAAACTTTACGGGCCTCACTTTGGCCCACCGTAGCGAAGAAGTGAACAAGCACGTGGATTTGGGTTGTAAAAGCCCACCGAAAACAAATCCTCCCCGTAACCGGGTAAAATACCCCCGATAGCCTTACTAGATCTACTTACTGCTGCGTTTCTAATGTATTAGCTTCGAACTTATCCAAGTAAATGAAAGCAGATGCAATTTCGACCAAAAAAAAAAAAGTAATTTGTCCTTATTATTTTCCTTTTCACCTTTCTTCAGGGTTGTCTCAGGCAAATTAAAATGCCTGGATATAGTAATCAGCAATCATCCGTTTAATTTAATCCAAAGTAATAAAGGTGGAAATGAATAGTGGGCCAAATGGCTCGAAAATGAGCCTGCATGGCATTTGTATTTTTGTTTTGGGGTTATCGCATGGCATTTACTTTGACATCTTAATATGCGTATCGTCATTCATCATAACAACGCATAATTTGGCAATTGATAAATTTAAATGTAACATACGGTAAATTAACACTTAGTATGCATTATTATGGCATGTGGACGGCCATTAACTTCTCAAATGTGAATGAGCTGTTTTTGCACAATTTTTTTAGAGTGGGCCGTCTCTTGTGCTTTTGGGTTATTTAGTCAATATGACCTACATGCCGCTTGAGAGTTTTGGAGCTTTAACTAAAAGACGGAGTTACTGGAAAGCAAACTGCGAGAGTCTCGGCATTTTGTTTTAACATCAATAAGGAAGTCCACTTTGGATAGGTAAATTACCAAACTATGACCTATGCTACAAACTCCAGGTAAAGCCAAGGCCCAGGTAGGTAGTCCAAACATAGAATTGTATCCACTTGATGGTGTAGAGAATCAAACGAGCGATGTGTGCCTAATCCACACACATTTCTTCATTTCTTAATCATCAAGTTAACCCCATGGGAGTCAGGTCTCTCAATCTTAAAATTTGAATAAATATTACTGTGACACGGCTCTTTAAATGCCATTACATCTGACATAATCATATCCATAGAAGACTTACATGCATAGGTTGAGGCAAGACACATGTTTTGGGCTTGTTTTCTTTTTGTTTTTCAGGAATACATTTTTCTTCACATATCACGGTGTTCGATGGATGACGTTGCATTTGTCTACACTATCTCGGTTCATGATTTTCCTATTACGAGTGCTGAACCTTTTTTCCAGGCTTAGCTATAAATGCTGAAATTTTGCTTATGCACGATATAGTAGCCACTTCGTAACTTTTGCCATCATGTAAGCCAATACTATAGTCTTCATAAATATCTCCACTCATAAATGTACATAATATCTAGTAATTATATCAAACTAGCCTATAATAATTATTCAGCGTATCATATATTGCTCATGATGACTTCAATCTAGTTAAAATTTTGACAATTCCACGTACAATGCGTGGGTGTGAAATTATTTTAGTCAACTAATGAAAGCGCTTTTATGCGTGGCAGTCAAGTAGAGATTGTCAAATCGGTTGTTGAAAACGTATTGAGAAGCTGGAGATAAAGCAAAAAAAGTGCCTCGACATTTAGTTGGACTTGATGATCAGGTGAAACAATTGACAAGGTTATCAGCTACCGACCAATGTGATGTGCGGCTTATTGCAATTTACGGAACGGGTGAAATCGGTAAAACAACCATGGCCAAGGTCATCTTTAATCAATTGTCTTCCCACTTTGGAAGGTGTTGTAGCTTCCTCGAGGATGTTCGAGTAAGCTCGTCAACCGAGGAGGGCAAAGTCCGGCTGCAAAAGAAACTACTATATGACATTGCTGGTTCAAGATGTGCCGAACAAGTCAAGGATAGTGAACAAGGGATGAAGAGGATTAGAGAAGTACTCCACATTGAGGAGGTCCTTGTGGTTTTGGATGATGTTGCTAAAGAACAGCATATTGAGCATCTAATAGGAAATTATTCATTACGTTCAAGATCTCACATAATCGTTACAACAAGAGACAAAACAATTCCATCAGATGAGGGATTTCATGGTAAAATTCGACAGTATGAGATGCTAGACATGGATGCTCCTCACGCACTTCAGCTTTTTTGTCGACATGCCTTTGGTACCGACTCTCCATTGAATGATTATTGTTGTCTTTCAAATAAAATTGTCTCAAGTGTGGTAGGGCTTCCTTTGGCAATTGAAGTGATAGGTTCATCACTTAAAAGGAAAAACAAAGCAGTTTGGAAAGAGACGTTGGATAATTTAAAGAATGTACCTGAAGAAGAGATTCTTAATAAATTGAAAATTAGCTATGATGGCTTAGACAATAATCAGAAACATATTTTCTAGATATATCATGCTTATTTTCAATGAGAAGACGACCAATCCAATTTACATGTGGGACCATTGTCAACTAAATCCCCGAAGAGGAATTGAAGTCCTTACTGAGAGGTGCTTGATAAAGATTTTGGATAATGATAAGTTTTGGATGCATGATCAACTCATAGCACTAGGAAGGAAAATTGTCCGTGACAACAGCCATGGTGAACTTGGAAAGCAGAGTAGGTTGTGGATTGCAGAAGAGGCCTTGGATATTATAAGAATCGAAGAGGTAAGCAAGAAAAGTTCCATTTTCATTTTTCAAACAGAAGTTGAATCCTGAAACTAAGGGTTCCTTTGCTTTCTTTTGTTTGGGATTTTTATCATTTTTTTTCTTGCCCATTCGAGTTGTGAGATGTGGTGGTTGGAAGTTGCTGAAGTTACTCACATTATTGCAAAATTTGACTTGCGAGAGGAAGGACAAGGTTATAGCACTTGACATAGATGGATTTGATTACTCCATAGAGATTAAAAATCAGGAATTTGAAAGATTACAAAACCTAAGATTTCTCAAGTTATGCAATGGAACCTTTGTTGGGGACTTTGCAAGGTGTCGTTCAAAGTTGACATGGATTTATTGGTGTTGTCCTCATTGGGATTTTAGGGCGGACAATATGTATTTGAACCATCTTGTTGTTTTTGAACTTGGCTCAAGTGGCTTCACAGATGATTCAAAAGTATGGGACTTGATCAAGGTATTACATGATTTAATTCTAGTCTAATAGTCCCGGTGTGTACTATGCAATGGATCTTTTACTTAACATGCCATTGATTTTTACAGAGGGCACATAATTTGAGAGTTATATCCCTTACAGAGTGTGATGGCTTAACGACAATCCCGGACTTCTCTAAATGCTTACATTTACAAAGGTTGACTCTTGCACACTGCAGCAGGCTAAAGAGGATTCAAAGCTTCATTAGACATCTACAGTCATTGATTGAATTAGATATTGAAGGATGCATTGGTCTTACAGAATTGCCCGAAGAACTGGGGGCACTAGCCAAGCTACAACGCTTCTCATTGCAAGGATGTTCTGGGTTGTGTGAACTTCCAAGCTCCTTTGGAAATTTAACATCATTGATAGAGTTAGACTTATCAAGTACAGGCATTGGCAAATCAAAGAAAATCACAAGATGCAACTTAAGGTGGATTGAGAGGTTATCTAGATTGAAAAAGTTAGATTTAAATTTGTCAAACATCTGTGCACTTCCAGAGTTGGCTTCTCTTTCTCATCTGGAAGAGCTTACTGTGTCTGAGGAATGGGTAGAATTCAAGAATCATCCACCCTCTCTGAAACACTTGCGTATCACAATGGGGGCGTCATCGATAGAGTTGATTGCTCCATCAAACTCGGTGCGTCATCTTCTTCATTAATATACAATAGACTACGTGAGTGCATAGGCTTGGAAATTGAATTGTTCTAATTTCTGTTTGATGCTATAATTCGGCAAAACTACAAAAGAGTAAAAAGTCAAATATTATTCTGAATTTGGAAGAAGATAATTTTTTTAATCCAACGACAAAAATATATCAGAGATGATATTTAAAAAATTTAAATACTTTAGTGTTCCTTCATCATGTTCTTTTTAATTTGAAATGTTTTTTCTATAAATTAAATAAATAAACAAATGAGTGTTGGATATTTTGTAATATGGTATGTATTTATTTCGAAGCCTTGATGTTTAGCAATAATTGCTCTCTTGAACTTTGGTACTGATGCGCAATAGCTTGCAAATTTTGAGAAGTTTTAGATTACCTTCTCACATTTGCCTCACCCAAAGAAACTTTGATTTATGTTGCCTCCATTATTTTATCAGCCATCGTAGCCTTTAAGTTTTACCTAAATGGACGAACTCAATTTTCTTTTATAATCCATGTATCGTTCTGTGTTTTGTTAACTTCATGACCCATGTAATGGACGTTATTTTGTTCAAGAAGAGTGGTCCATTTTTAATGGCCATACAAACGGAAAAAGTAATGGCAGAAACACAGCCGAGAGTTTGTTGAGTAATCTGCAACTTTTCAAAGTTTGCATGCTATTGTGCAGTAGTGCCAATTTCACGAGGGTAAAATGGTGTTTATGAAGTATGGTGCTATTGTGCAAGGGAGCTAAAGTTCAAGGGGACTTTGAGCAATTATGCCTAATGTATGATATAAGGCTGACCATAGGAGTTAATAGTACGGACATTGATTAGATAATCAAGTACTAGTTTAATCTGGACTGCCATAAAGTATCTTTACTACTTTCAGAAATAGATGACGTGATGTCTTTTGTTAAGCATTCCAAAGCCTCTAAAGCGCTAGACATAATTTTTTTTTTTCTTTTTTGGTCCAACCTAGACATGGTTACTTAAATACTATTTAAAAAAGAAGATTTTAAATAGACAGTAAAAAATGTATGCGGAATCCGGGCTCTTATATTTTGTTAGTGTCTAAATAAATCAATACCTGCAACTAAAATGAGTGGAATATGAATATGTAATCTTGTGCTAGTCAAGGAAGGAATCCAAATTGAAAGGAAGTCTTATATATTAGAGAAAGCTTTGATTCCTTTCTTGGCCAAATATCCTTTCTTTAGCCACTTATTTCTACTTCCTTTTCTCTTGTTGGATATTTGCGGATCCTAGAGCAATCTTTCCTCCTCTTTTTGAGGTTGCCATCTTCTGTTGTACTTTAAGTTGCATACTTTTTCTTTTTCTTTTTTCTATTTTAGTTAATTTTCCCTACTTGACTTTATGGTGTTGGATAGTGTTCTTCAATATTGCCAATGAACTCATATAAATCATTCTTGAAATATTAATTCATAAAACTTGCTTTATATATAAGACATTATATGAGATATTGATAGATTTCAAAAACAAATCCTGAAAACGACTGCGCTCAGTCGTACGAGACGACTATGAGTTGCAAAACCTTGACTAGGGCGAAATTGACTCTGGCTGACTAGATTTCCTAGATGACTCTAACTCCGCAACGTCCCCAAGATTCTCCCCACACGCACTCGTTTGCTTCTTCCTCTGCTCAACTTATTTACTTCTCTCTATCTCTCCCCATCATATCTCTAATTATACGAGAACAGAAGAGAAAAGCCTGCAGGATTCTTGGACCTTTCTCTTTGAGAATTCCAGTTTTCAAATTCCACACACCTACGAAAACAGGCTGGTAAACTCTCACCCTCAGGCGTTCCCGTAAATATACGGAAACGAATATCTAACTTTTATTCCCCTTAACCTTTCTTTAGAGATCCAGGACTTTTACTTATAGTGGTTGAAGAGAAAGGGGTCCTTGTGGGGCTAAAAGGGGTTTATTTTGACGTTGCTCTGGTTCTTGTTTTGGTGACAGAAAGCGGTGCTCAAGCTGGATGTGTGCGACAACAAGGACAAGAGGAAGGCCATGAAGATAGTCTCTAGATTTGCAGGTATCAATCAAATAAACCCTTCTTCTCATATCTGTCTCCCTACTTCTATAAAAAGAACAAATCCCAGATCTTAATTTCTGCAGTTAAGAAATCCGAGTCAAAACAGAGTGTGATTTAGCTGCATATGTGCAGGGGTCAAGTCAGTCGAGATAAACCTGAAGGACCAGAGGCTGGTGGTGGCAAGAGATATTGATGCTGTGGAGATGATGAGGAAACTGAAATGGATGTGTAAGACGGACATTAGTCCCAGTCTGACAGGCCAGAGAGGCTCAGAAGAAGGATGACAACAAGAAAGACTATAGGACAAGAAGAAGGACGGCAGTCATTCTGTTGTTGCTGTTGTTTTTATTTTTATTTTTTTCTTCAAAAGTAGTCGATGTTGAGTGACACTCGTTTTGCTATTCCTCAAAATAGCAAAATACCTTCACTATTTATATGAATATTTAATACAAGTATACAGGCTTGTTATAGGCTTGCTTAACCGACATACTCTTGTGACAGTGGTAGATGCATAGGCCACGCGTTCTCTATTTAATCCCAACTCTTTGACTATTATCCAAGTCGTTTGACCAGATATTATTTATTGGATTCTCCTACGCGCTGATGTGGGCTCCTTTTCTACATCTATTTCCAACTACTTCAATAAACGAGATATTTGTAAAGATTATTCTACAGAAATATCTAGAAGAGAGAGAGAGAGAGAGGTGGGGCTTTCTTCAGTCGAAAGACTCAAAGGCCGATCTGCCCAACTCTACCCGTTTGCGTACGGGTATTATCAAGTTCCTAGCTAATCCCAATTTTCTTTTTCATGCCAATCCCAATCTCAAGTTTGATACTTGAGCTTTTCGAAAACCTCAACTTTTTTACTAACTGGTTTATACAAAACGTTAAAAGATCTTGCGTCCGTCAGTTCATGATCATTAGTTATCAAATTGTGTTCATGGAGATGGCACTATAATATTTAGATGTCGAGTTGGTCTTGCCGTCCTTGAAGGCATATAGGTTCTTTTATTAACGTGACCTGAAAAAGCACTTGCGCGCATCCCACTATGCTTCACGTCCCAAATCCGTCAAGCAGATACGATTAAACGTTAGAAAAAGTCATGTTAGGATGTTAATGGCCTCAAAAGTAGTTTGCCACGCCAGTCTAATTTGCACGTTCCCCATCACATCAACTTTGGTTACTTCAGAAAACTTTCCGCAGGAATACAAATGATTTATAACGCATAGAATCATGTGGATCCACAAACTTTCATAAGCTTTTGTGAGTATGACCATGCAAATGCGAGTAGCGGTAGGTCGAAGAGATCGAGGAGGAGTGCGAGGATGAGGTTGTGGTTTCGAATTTGGCGTGGAGTGTGTCGTGGAGAGCAATGGTGTCTTTGAAGTAAATAGGAGAGCTTTCATGATGGCTTCCTGCTTCGAGAAAAAAAAAAATTAACGACACAACAATATTGCATAAATTGATGCCTCATCCCCAAAAATGAGTAAACGGACAGAGTCTTCTCTTTTACTCTTTTTCTAATGTTATTTCTCTTTCTGCTAAGATTGTTCTCCCCTAGAATTGATAGTGATATTCCTTTTTTTATAAATAATTATCATAATTTTAACTAAATTATACGCCCTCCCGCTATTCCGTTCTTATAATTTTTGAAGCAGTCCAGTCAGCTGATCTCAAGAATTAGAAGATGTTCTATTTGACGTCGTGAATGGTATTAACTATTAAGTAAATATTCAAAATGAAAAATTTATAGCATAAGTATCCTTATTTTGGCCTTCGACCTTCTAGTCATATGCTCTCGTTGACATTTCTCAGTTAACCATAAATCAAGTAGTTAAGGACTCTAAGCATGCGAGGTCTGCGGCTTATAAGTTATAACCTTGAATCTGCTATTTATAAATGTCTACCCTCTATTGAAAATCATCGAGGCCAGCAGGACCAACAGCGATGTTTTGTAGTTGGTACTCGATCTCCACTGAATTTCATTTTTCTCTATCCTACAGATGAAGTTCGACAGCTACATGTTCAGCTCGTACGCTGACTTTTTTTTTTTTTTTTTTTTTTTGGGGTCTAAAGATCGTACGCTGATTGGGCTGCCTAGCTTTGTATTGTTATACTAATTATTCAGCAGAGGAAGCTTGCTTAATTTTATTCCATGCATGACCCAATTCCACCGTTGCCATTTTCGCACGATGCCTTTAACATTACACCTGTCGCTGTACGATGAGAAGAATATCGCTAGCTAACACATGCCGTCAGAAGAAGAGAAACTCTCTCGACTTCCTGTCGGGCTCTTCCCTACCGCATGGTAGCTTCCAGTCGGTTTAATAGCATCGAAGCTATTTTGAATCGTTTCACCCTCAGCAAGCTTCCTTAAAATTCCCTGTCTCCTTGGTAATCTCTCTCAGCCATTCTCAGCCTCTGTTTCCGCATTTTGGGTTGAATCGCCCAAGTCTTTAATCCCACACCTTCCTCTGTTCCCTCTTGTCGTCTCTCCGAAACCCTAAATTCGGAAAGAAAAGTTGACTGGTACCTCTGCGACTACAGTTATATACCCTTCTCGAGTCTTCCACAAAAACCCTAATTACTGAGTTTCCTTTCCCCTGACAATCCTTATAGCCGCTTTTCTCTTTTCGCCCCTACCCTTATAATATTACCCTATATCCTTCGCTCTTAAGTACCTTTTGGTAATCTGTATTGTCCCTCCCTTGTTGGGCTTCTCCTTGCTCTCTATTGGAATAGGCCCGGTGGTCTTTGGATCACGTATCGTCATGGAGCATATCTTCGCACAAGGCTGAAAGAAGCTAAGGGCGCCAGTCTGATCCTCGTTCTTGGGCGAGGCTTTATTGCTGAGGTAGTTCTCTTCATTCTTGGAACCTATATTGAAAAGGGAAATATGACTGATCAGCTATCTGAGGAAAATATATTAGAGGCGCTGTGTAGAAGCTTGGGTAATCTTTGGTCCGAGGATGACGTTGTAGATGTTACGGAAGGAATCTCCGAAGAAAAACTGAAAGAATGTCGTTTAACTTTATTTGGAAAACTCCATTCTCGCCCAAATGTGAATTTTCAGGCTTTTCTTAATACTATGAAACGGGCTTGGAAGACAGAGAATGTATCCTGTACTGTGCTAGAAACGGGGTTCTTTTCATTTTCATTCAAATCAGAAGCTGACAAGCAGAAAGTATTAGACAATGGACCGTGGTCCTTCTCTAGCAATCTACTCGTGCTGCAACAATGTGATCCAGATGTTCCTAAAATGTGTTATGATTTCACTCATTGCCCCTTTTGGGTGCATCTATATGGTCTTCCTTTTGGTAGAGTGACAAAAGAAGTCGTCAAAGAAATAGCAGCCAAGGTTGGTGAAGTCATAGATGTAAAGCTGGAAGCTAAAGGAAACACCACTTATAAGGTTGGCAAAGCCAGGGTTAATCTCAAACTAGATGCCCCCCTAAAAATAGGTGTAGTCATTAACTTGGGAAGTAAAAAGTTGTGGATAGAATTCAAATATGATCGACTCCCACACTATTGCTACTCTTGTGGAAGAATTGGGCATAATGCCACAACATGCAAGGAGATACCATATGAAACCACAAGGTTAGAGGAGGATTTACCAGGAAACTTTGGGAACTGGCTACGTGAGGAAGTCCGAGAACTCAGCCCTTATGGCAAAGTATTTTATGGGAAACAAGCTGCACTCCTTGAAGATCCAGATATAGTACCAGAATCACCTCTTCCTGTAGAAACTAGTGCAGATCAGCATGTGGGAAACGCAAATGAACAATCTCTGTTACTCTTACAAAGTCAGCAATGTCAAAAGGAGACTACGAAGCAAAAGGCTGAATCCATCCACACTTCTCTAGCCATAACTAGTAAGGAAGGTAAAAGCACACAAAAGAGAGATAGCAGCTACCTTGATGAGGAATCAATGATGATTATCTATAACGAACAGTCAAAAGATCAAGATCACGAGCAACAACATCAGAAAGCAACTGACAGACCCCAAAATAGGGGTATAATCAGACACACCAAATTGCATTCATCCAAAAAAGGGAAGCGGTTCTGTCCCTATGGACCACAATCCTCAAAGACTTCAACTTCTGACAAGCTACAACTAGTAGACATTCCTATTATTGAGGAGCAGCAGTCCACATATTGGGCTTTGGTGGCTAGCCCTAATAAGCCACCGGGAAAGCCATGAAACTAATTAGTTGGAATTGTCAGGGTTTGGGCTCACCCCTGACAATTCGCGCTCTAAGGGTCCTAGCGATGCAGGAAAAGCCCAATGTTATTTTTCTAATGGAGACCAAAAACCAAGAGCAGAAGGTGCAGCGCTTGAGAAGAAGACTGAAGTATCAAAACAGCTTTTTGGTGAACCCTGAAGGAATTTAAAGAGGTTTGGCCATTTTTTGGGATGACACGGTTGACATAACGGTGGATTCGTATTCCTCACATTTTATAAATACGCAGTGCAGACTTCTTGACAATAGACATCTTATGCGACTCACTTTCCTTCATGCCCCAACAGATTTTAATGACAGAGTTCTATTATGGGAGGAATTACAAAGGTTAAGCATCTTAAATAATTTACCTTGGTTGTGTATAGGGGATTTTTAATGAAGTGTTGTATCATTGGGAAAAGGTGGGAAAGAAGTTGGCAGAAAATTTTCGCCTTGTTGCATTCTGGGACTTTTTACACGCGTGTTCTCTAATGGACCTAGAAAGCAAAGGGTGCGCATTTACATGGACAAATAGAAGGGACGGAGAAGAAAACGTTAAAAAAGGCTGGATAGAGCTTTATGTACCATGGAATGGAGAATAGCATATCCAACTGCAGAAGTCGTCGCCTTGCCAGCCATCGGGTCGGATCATTGTCCTCTAATCCTGTCATTATTTCCTACAACAGGTCGTAAACATCGGGATTTCAGGTATGAAGCATACTGGATAGAAATGAGGAATGTAGGCGAATTGTAAAGCAAGCTTGGGAAGGGTCTCAAAATAAAAATATGGCCGACAAATTACAGATAGTGGCTGTTCAACTGACTGCTTGGGGTAAAAAACAATTTCCCAATGTACAAAAAAGGATAGATGGGCTGAAATATGAGCTTCAAACCTTGATGAACAGTCAAGTCATACAATATGACCATCATAAAATTCAACACATTAACCAAGAAATAGAATCACTTTGGCGACAAGAGGAAATGTTCTGGGGTATGCGATCAAGAATCAAATGGTTAAAATGGGGGGATAAAAATACAAAGTTCTTCCATGCTACCACTATTCAACGGAGGAGTAGAAACAAAATATCCATGCTTTTGAATGATCAGGGTGAATGGGTTAGGAATGAAGAAGCTCTTAAGGACATGGTGGTAAATTACTTCAAAAATATTTATTCGACAGAAGGTCCTAGAAATTTTCAGCCCATACTTGATCGCATCCCAACCTTGGTGGATGCTTCTATGAATCAACCACTAAAGGCTCCTGTCACTGTGGAAGAAATTAAAGAAGCTACCCACCAATTAGGACCTACTAAAGCGCCCGGACCGGATGGATTCCATGGCTTATTCTATCAACATCATTGGAATGATATTGGAGGAGACATTTGTCGAGAGGTTCAGCTTTTCTTCCAAACAGGTTATCTAAACCCAGCCCTGAATAAAAAACAAATCACTCTCATCCCAAAACTCAAAACCCAGAAAAGTTAGGGTAATATCGGCCTATTAGCTTGTGCAATTTTGCCTACAAAATCATCTCTAAAATTCTCACAAACAGACTGAAACCCTTTTTACCACACTTAATTGAAGCAGAACAGAGCGCCTTTGTGGGAAGTCGGCAGATTCAAGATAATATATTAATTGTACAGGAAGTTTTACACCGACTAAGAACTCGTGACCGGCACCGCAAATTCCAAGCAATTCTCAAGCTTGATATGCAGAAGGCCTATGATCGATTAGAATGGGACTTTCTACAAGAATGTTTAAGAAAGATGGGATTCTGTGAGGAATGGATAAACTGGACCATGCAGTGTGTCACATCAGTCTCTTACAGCATCAAGTTCAATGGTATATCCTTACCCTATTTCAAGCCGACTAGGGGTATTCGCCAGGGAGACTCTTTATCACCTTATCTTTTCATAATAGTAGCTAATGTTCTCTCTCTTTTGATGAAGCAAGCACTTGAAGCAGGTACACTTCGTGGAATCCGTCTGAATAGGTATTGCCCCACCCTTTCCCACCTTCTATTCGCTGACGACTCTATTTTCTTCCTAGACGGAACCATCCTGGAATGTCAAAATCTGGCGAATATTCTCCACCAGTATTGTTACGCATCAGGTCAAGCTATAAACTTGAATAAATCAGGAATTTTTTTCAGCAAAGGGTGTCCAGAACAACTACGACGAAATATGGTGTCAGAGCTGCAAGTTCCCGAAATAGTTAAAACAGGGAAATATCTTGGAATCCCTTCGGACTGGGGTGCCTCAAAAAAAGAAGTGTTTGCTTGGATTCTCGCTAGAGTAAATATGAAGCTAGAGAGTTGGAAGGAAAACCTGCTCTCCAAAGCCGGTAAGGAAATACTTCTTAAAGCAGTAGTGCATGCAATACCCCAATATGCGATGTCAATTTTTAAAATCCCTGTATCTATTCTCAAAACCATTGAAAGGAAAATAGCTAACTTTTGGTGGAGAAATAACAACAAAGCGGCTGGGCTTCATTGGAGAAAATGGGAAACTCTTAAACTCCGAAAAGAGGAGGGTGGGCTTGGCTTTAAGGATCTAATCTCTTTTAACATCGCTATGCTCGGGAAACAGGCCTGGCGTCTCTCTCAATACCCGGATACTCTATGGAGCAAAATCATGAAAGGATTATACTTTCCTAATTGTGACTTTTGCCAAGCAGGGAGAGGCTCACGCCCATCATGGGGTTGGCAGAGTTTACTAACAGGAAGAGAAGTGATTGCCCCTCAGGTCAGGTGGATAGTAGGGAATGGTCAAAGAATATCCATTAGAGAAGATAAATGGCTGACTAGGGGGCCAATCGGAGGTCCAGCAAGAAGAAATGAACCTTGCAAAGTGTCGGAGTTGATAGATTTTGAAGTGGTGAAGTGGAAAGAAGACCTTTTACGGGCAATGTTTGATCATCAAACGGTAATGGAAATTCTCACTATCCCTATTGGCCTCCCTACTACAGAGGATAAACTGGTCTGGACAAACAACAAATCTGGGATTTACACGGTGAAGAGTGGATATTTCCTAAGCAGAAAACGTACAAAGCCTTCAAAAGATCACATGCCAACAACATCCCACCAATTCAACCCAGATCTATGGAAACACATCTGGAATGCAGCTATACAACCGAAAATAAGCCAAAATGCTTTACCTACATTAGACAACTTATACAAAAGAAAAATTGTACCTGCACCTGTATGTCCAATATGTAATCTAGAACCGGAGACTATCGAGCATACACTCCTTCTCTGCCCATGGACAACTCAGCTTTGGAACGACCCATCCCTGCAAGTCGAAGTGAACCGTGTGGGCTTAACCCGTTTTGATAGATGGTTATGTAAAGCATTCACAAGTTTAAGAGAATCTCAATGCTTTGACCTGATTGCGTCAGCACTATGGTGTATATGGAAGGCCAGAAACCATTTTATTTTCAGGAAGAGTCCCCTTAATCCTCACCATATCCTGTTCAGAGCAAAAGCATTACAAGAAAGCTATGCAATATGGAACCCTAAACCAAGAAGGCAGAACCAGGACAACAACTTACAGAGCAAATGGCAGCCCCCGAGACCTGGTGTACTCAAAATCAACATAGATGCATCGTTTGGACATGCCTCTACAGCCTTTAAAGAATCAAACTCAAGCCAAGAACCTCCTCTGCCAAGTACAGGAAATTATTTTGAGTCATTCCGAGAACCAGTCAGGCCTAGCATCCTCTCAACAACCACTCCCCCAGCATCTGATACAACCTGGGCAGCAGTTCAAAATAGTTCAGAAGCAATGCGAGGTCCACAAAGAAGTGTAGAAAAGGTTAGTCGCGCCTCGAATGAGAACAATAATCCCCAAATTCCGAACACTCGTGAGGAAATGATCCAATCAGAACCAATCCATAAAACAAGACAAGCGCGAACGGGTAAATGGCGCCCCTTACACTCAACCAACAGAACAGTCCAAATCACCCACATCAGACAGGGCATAAATAATCCCGAACCAACATACAGATCGAACATTGAGTTCAGGGGATCAACGGAACTGGTGAGCGATTCGGCTGCTGACACACTTCAATTACCTATAAGCCATGTCATGACTCGTGAAATGGCTCTGAATCGAGAAGTTACTACAGCTTACTTCGAACCAAACGGCAACACCCCTGAATCTGGGCAACTCCCCTGTCCACAAAGCAACTCAGATGCATATCACAAGAGAAAGAAAATTTTGAGGAAAAAACAGAGTGTCACTAGTAGCAGTCTTCACACCAGACCAGATCTGATAGGGGATGGGAACGATGGACAGTGCGACAATCAACAACATAATCCCCTCTACAATGGATCTGCACTTTACAACTACAACAACGGTGATCGATTTGCCAGACCCATCTTCAACGATGTTGCCGACGAAAACAAACGTAGAACAGATCTAGGCAAAGCTGTTACTGATGGTGATACACGAAATACCTGTGGGTCGGGCGAGAGATTCGAAATAGATGGAGAATGCTGCAATTCCAAACGCCATCAACGGAAGATGGATGGATCTGCGCAGATTTAAGGCTGCACAGGTGTGAGCGACTCATAACCTCGGTTTTGGACTTTGAACATTCTTTGTGACTCAGATCCCCAGGCGTCCCCTCCCATCATCGCAGCCGGTGGCTTGTATCGCAGGGACGCCCTGGGAAGGATCATTGAAGGATTCACGAAATCTATAGAGGCGAAATCTGCTGAGCTTGCAGAGGCACAAGCGATGATAGAAACTCTGAACTTTATCTCGTCAAAGATTGCCCCGTATAGACCAGAACAACAGATACTCATTCACTCGGACTGCAGCACGTTGGTGGCTGCGGTTCTCTCTTCAGAAACCCTTAACTAGGAGATACAACCTACGGTAGGCGGGCCAAGTGCGGGCGGAAGACTCTTCTAGTATTATTTTAGCCCATTTGTCGCGATTCAAACAGTGGTATTTGGTTAGCCAAGGCCCATCGATTGGGATGCCTTCCTAGGGATTGGGTTAATTATCCCCCTTTGCACTTTTGGACTTCTTGTGTCTTTGATGCTTCCTATGTTTGTACTAATAACTTGTCTTAGTAATGTAATATTACTTGTTTGCTCAAAAAAAAAAAAAAAAACACATGCCGTCAGACTTCGCCGGGGCAATCCGGGGCAATTCGTAAAACGAGATTTGTTCTTTTTTTATTGGTGCTCACACGAATGCTGGGAAAACTATATAAAAAAAAGTACAACAGCCAATTCAATTTAAAAATTTTCAATTTAGCCAATTTAATACTAAATTTTATAATGATTTGTTAATGTGATCATTTTGGTCAATTTTAGCCAAAATCGCTGACTTTAGTGCGGTTGTCACATAAGATGTTGCCAACGCTAACATAAATTTTTTTTGCAATTTTTTGGGTTGGGCCCCCAATATATAATGCAAGCATGTACCGGCCAATTAGACACATCTTATTCCATTATTCCATTTAACAGTAGGTCCGCATTAGGTCAATGAATAGATAAGTTTATATTCAATCAAGGGTGGGCTTAGTTCAATTTTAGAAATGCGGCTTTGGATGTACATGTAATGCAAAATAATGAAAACCATAATTCTTTAGGGAAACGTAGAACTCTCTATAAAGTAACTTTCAGTTCAAGTAGTGTTTGATAAAAAAAAAAAAAAAAAAAACTTTTGCAAGGTATTTTGGTTCAATTTTTTATATTTTTTTATTAAAAAACTCAAACCTTTCACTAGAGTCGACGTAGGGCTCAAGCCGTCGACGAGCCGAGATCTACCACCGACCGCCGTCAACTCAAGAAGTCATGTGAGAATCTAAGAATACCTCGCACTTTTCGTATTAAAATGATTTCCTTGAATAAAAAACGAAATTCCTTTTTTTTCCAATTTTAAAAAGTGTTTTTGTTAATCAAAAAATGAAATGTTTTTTTTTTCCACCTCTAGCAGCAATCGCCTGGGTCGAGTGACCCTTTGTTGAGACCTACCTCTTGGTAGGGAGCGAAATAAGTTTAGAGATATCGCCTGAAGGACGAGCCTAAAACTCATAATTAGGCGCAAACTCTCCTAAACACATACCTCACGCAATATTGGGGTGTTGATGAAAATTTCATTTTATAATAAGGAGTCGTTATTAGCCTGTTAAAGCCAACTATAAATCAAGTGAGTCATAAGAGAGTATCTTATTTCCTACATAACTAGAGAATCTATTATCAGGATCTGATTATACTAATTAAATAATTAGTTCTCTTTCGGTACATCATCTTGTTAATTTCAAAAAGATTTTTTGCTAAGCAGTCTGAATTGATTTTAGACTTATCCATTAACACCTAAGATAACCATGCGGCTATGCAATCATTAACATAACAATTAGCAACCAAAGTGACATCGAATAAATTGCATGGAATAGCAAACATCTAAAACTTAGAAATAAATAAATGCTCGTCCTAACTAAGCAAAGGGAGGTCATAATCATCATATTGGGAGGCTAGAATCATCATAATGAAAGCACGTGAGCAAGAGTGTTCATTTCTAAGAGCAAATGAAACCCTATAGTACAGTCTTAAGGGCTTGTTCAATTTTGAGTACAGTATTTATCAAAAGATTTTCAAAAAAAAAAAATTATGAGAAACTACTCAAAAACTAGTGTTATGGCTTTTTCATAATTTTTTGGAATAAGCAAAATTCTTGAAATTTTTTTAAAAATTTAAATTTTCACTTTAATATTTGAATAAAAATATTTTTTAATCCGAAAATAAGGACCCGGCCGGACCCTGGGGCCCGGTCCAATCATGGGCTGTAGCAAGCCTTAGATTCGGGCCAAGGACAAAAATGAGCCATTGTAAAAGGCCCCAACCTTAATTAGAAACTAGAGGTGTTAAATGGGTTGCACAACACATTTATGGACCCATTTATGGTTAAATGGGTCATTAATGGATCAAGCTTTCTTTCATAAAACACCCCATAATGGGTTTTAATGGGTCAAAATTAAGATATATGGGTTTTAAATGGATTAGAGATATCGACCCATTTATGACCCATTTATCAACCCATTAAAAACAACCCATTTATTTTCACTCAAAACCTCACAATCTCTCTCCTCTCTTTAACTTTACAATTTTTTTTTTTATAAAAACCGAAATTATAATTATTTTTTATTTTAATTTAATTTTCTTTTTCTTTCCTTTTTTTTTTTCTTTATTCTTCCTTTGGTGCCGACACATGACATGGTCGGTGAGCGGCCAAGCGAGCCTCGAGCTCGGCGACGGCGACATCAGCGAGCTCGAGCTCGTCGAATCTGCAGCGAGGCGGAGGCCTCGTCGGCGCCGCGAGGCTCGAGCCTCGCCGATCACGGCAAGACTCAAATTCGCGGCATCGGGCGGGGCGAGCTCGAGCTCGCTTGCGCCGGCGAGCCTTGAGCTCGCCGAGATCGCGCGAGGCAAAGGCCTCACCGGCGTCCGAGAGGGGCGAGCTCGAGCTCGCCCCGACAGCCCGGCGAGCGTCGAGCTCGGCAAATTCGAGCCTTGCCGTTCGGCAAGACTCGAGCTCGTCGGCATCAACAAGCGGGGGGCGAGCTCAAGGCTCGCTTTGTGGCCGGCCGTCGGTAGTCGTCATGGCGGCGGGTGACCAAAAAGAAGAAGAAGAAGAAGAAGAAGAAGAAGAAAAAAAGAAAATTAAGTATTATATTATTAAAAATAAAATAAAAATAAAATAAAATTAAAAAATTAAAAATTAATTTTTAAAAATAATAAATAATTAAAATTCGATTTTTAAAATAATTGTTTTAAAAATTATAAAATTTATCCATTAAATTTGTTGTATAGAACATTTTAGCAATATCATTTTTAAAATATATATAAACCTTTTTAGGTTTTGTTAAATGGGTCGAATACGGTCGGAGTCGGGTATGGGTAAAAAATTTTCTTGGCTGTAATGAATGAGTCATAAACGAGTTAAATGGATCGATTTGGGTCGGACCATTTACAACCCGACCCGACCCACCTGTTTAACAAGTCTATCAGAAACGAAGCCAACTTACTAACAAATAAGCCCAATCCAAATCTAACTATACTAAGCCCAGCCCGAACTAACTAGACCAAACAAGTCCAAGTTCATCAGCCTAAATTAGCCCGAATATTATTAGACCAATTAAGCCCGTGCCTCCTCTTCTTTTCTCCACGCCACCTTCCTGCTCTTGCTCAGTAGAAACTAATAAAAGAGAACCCGCACGCACACCCATGGCCGAGGCTCACCACAGTGAAGAAACTTTTCTCGTTGTTGACCGGTACGACCATCACCGGACCGCCATAGCAAGCGACTTCCCACCACCGGACAGCCGTCTGTGTCCACCACTATGACGCTCGCAGCCAAACCACAAATACAAAGTACATTCACAGGAATATGTCAAAAGCACAAGACAAAGGACAACCAAAATTCTGGGAGATTCGGACTTGGTGGGAATGAAATCTGACTAACAGATGTATTCAGAAATTAGTAGAAACTTCAGACCGGACACAATGCATCTATGGATCCTCAGAACAAATCGGAATCCGAGAATCCGAGACTAAAATGAACGGTTCTAGTTCGGGCATTCCCTCGAACATATGGTGAGCACGGAAGATATCGAACATTTTTAGAACTCGAACTCGGGTCTAGACCAAAAATCACCAGGAAATGCTCGACATCGAGCACCAGCTCAGTTAGAACAAAGCGCTCAGAACTAGAGACACCAAGTTCAGTTCTTCCTTAAAACAGAACAGGGCAAGGCAAAAAGGAGTTCATGGGAACGTGTTTCGACCGCGGAAATCCCTACCTGGCTCGGAGAGGGCGGTCATAGGGCGAGCTCGAGCCCAGTCGAGCTATGGCCGACCGCTTCGCGATATCTCGGAGCCAAGTTCCTCGGGAAAAAAAAAACTGGATCGAACCCAAAGAAAACTCACCTGGAATTCGGTCGCCGGGGAAGAGGAGGCCGCGGGCTCGCGTGTGTCGGCTAGAGGTCGTCGGCTTGCGAAGGGGATGGTCGGGTAACGCTCAGTCGAGAACGAAGCTCGGCTCCGTCTCTCGCTTTCTCTCCGTCCCTCCCTCTGCTCACTCTCTAGTTCGTTTTCTCTCGGCCAAAACCCAAAAACCCAGCACTCTAAACAACCTCTCTCTCCCCCTTTTCTTCTAACCGAGCCCTCCTCCGCGAACCAACGTGCTATCCCACTATTTAGCGGCGACCCAGCTGCTGCCAGCCTGCCCCCTACGAACGTGCCGCGCGCGACGTTCTCCGCGGCGCCGTCCTCTCTGTCCTTCGCGCTGTACGCCGTCCTTCTTGTATTTTGTCGTCGAGGCTCCCGTCCAAAACCAGAGAACAAGAGGAGGAAGAAGAGAAATGGTGAATGGGCCGGGCTGGGGAGGAAAAAGGGCGGCCCGGCCCCGATACTGTGCGAGGAAAAAGAAGGAAAATGAGAAGGGCCGGGCCGGCCCAGCCCTGGCCCGGCCCTACTTCGTTTCTTTCGTCTTTTTTTTTAATTTTTTATAATTCTTTTTACAATTTTAATAATTAATACTAGTAATGCAAATATAACTAATGTCTATGTGTGATACATTTTAATGAAAATTACTTCTTCTTTTTTTTTTTTCAGTTAGAAATTAATAATTTTTATGTGATTAAACCATAAATAAATAGGGGAAATTTAGATGTCAACACCCTTACTAGCCATATTTGGTGTTGTAGGACCTTATTGGCCACCCTTGCGCAAAGAGATGTACATTAACAATGAGGGGGGAAATCAGAAAACTAGATATTGGATCCAACATACACTAAAAATTAAGTTTCAATAACTAGAGCACCAAGTCCAATAAGAAAACTAACAAAAAAGAATTGATATCAGATTATATGAATACCAAATCAAGCGCACCAGAGAATCATTATGCCCGTAAAAAAAAATCAATAAAAGGACAAGCATTAGACGAATAAATCTCATCGAAACCATTCTTACTTCAGCATATTTATCGTGAAAATTGTAGGCATTTTGCTCACTGTCGAAGACTATGCCTACTATTGATACATCATAACCTAGAAATCTAGAAGGTCAACATTAGCCCAGTTGAATCACATATCGAAAATATACATAAAATGAGAGAAAAATCAAGAACTTATGCGCCAGCATACTCACAAAAATGAATAGAGATTTAAAAGGAAACACAATATTGGAAACTCGAGACAAAATAGAATTATTGGTGGATTATTTAATGAATAAATATTAAGTTACTCATAGCATTTCCACTTATCAAACATGACTTCTTATGGCACTCAAAACTAAGTTAACATTGTTAGAAATTTGCAGAAATCAAGACCCTGATTATCAAGATTGAATGTCAAAATGTGTAAAGTTCTATCCTAACATCTAGTTATGATGAAGTCGCAAATAGATACGCGAAGCTTGAATTGTCCGACATAAGCACTTCTAGCCAATTGCCCTTTTGACATTGATGGTGTGTCTTCGATGATCATATAATTAAAGTAATGAGAATAATTAGAGGTTTAGCTTAGATGATCTATTTATATGCCCATTCAAAATCTTACAGATAATGTCTTCCATTAAGATAGTCATCTTTAAATTAGGGAGTAACCATAGTTATCAGAGTTTGATTAGGATAATAAAATGTCAATAAAACCTAATGTGAGTAGTATTAAACCAAATGGGATTATATTAAAAATATTATAACAAACATGCCATGGATCGTGATGCACTAGCCACACGACCACACAAGCCCTAATATCTAGTCCAACCAAGCATCAAAAAGCATGTTATGATAAAAGAGACAACGAAAGGCACAAATTTTCATTGCAATAGGTATGCAATACAAGAACTCGCTTTTTGCATCCAACATTAGCTCATGGAGTAACAACCGATTAAAAGTGAAACTCATGCAAAATAGAAGTATTGGTGGCTTGGAGAAGAAGACGATGGCCCAAACCCTTCCACTTCTGTTTATTGACTTGGTTTCCTTGTTACTCAGATATCGGGCCACTAGAGAAAGGTTGAAACATAAGGCCTACAAAATTCGTTAAAGCCCACACGCAGAGCTCGCATTTTCTCAGCCACAGCATGCCTTCTCTCTTAAAGCTTTGACTCGGATATGAGGCTCGATCGGTGGTTAATTTAGTCTCAAATAAAGACCTAAACTCATCAGTTAGTCAAATGTCCACAGGCCAACCAACAAGTGATCTTTCCTGCAACGGGAACATGAGTTCTTTTGTCCAAAAAATATGAACAAAAAATTGCAATCCATATGATTAAGAAAAAATTCAAATTATTTTTTCCTTCTTTTCTTCCCGCCTTGTTACCTTAGGAGACAGCCCCTAGCTACAGACCCCCAAAAAAAAAACCATGGCCTTCGATGCCATACGCACGATCTTGTTCATCGCCGCTGTTGGATCTCTTTAGATACTTCTTGACCGGCGTCGAATTCACCACCAGATCTCTCCAAGTGGTTGCCGGGGAAGAGGTCGCCGCAGTGAAACCAGCTCTCCTTTAGCCCCCTCCGCACCATCTCCCACGAGATCATCACCAACCTTTCCCAGTCCTCGTATCTTCCCGTCTTCTTCCATTCTTTACAATTGCTGCGTAATGATCCACTCTCTCTTTCTTCGTAATTACACAGTCTCTCCCTGAGATAATAGTCTCTGCGTCCTAGTTGCGTAGTCGAATGCCCTTATATCGGTAGTTTGATTAAACTGCATTTTATACTAACAAGTACCACATTTTTCTTTGTATGTGTCTTTACCCGATTTGGCTCAAGTATACCTTTTTATTGGCAGAGTCCTTGACGTGGACGCGTCTGGTTATGTGCAGAAACTGAAAAATATGGATCTTATAGACGTTGAAACAGTATGTGCTCTTCTGCTCTTCCAACTTTGGGGAGCTATTTCCTTGGTCACTTCCTCGACCATGAGTTAAGTTTCTGCTGTATTACTTAGAACTAGTGTCCTAATTGATAATTGGACGGTTTCAGAGTTCTATATGAACCGTAACGCTTTTAAGATTTAATGAGAAACAGCTAAACTGTCAAGGTTAAAGAGTGAATGTGTGAATTGGAGGCTCAGCTTTTTCAGTTCAAAAACCCAGGCGTGTGCATGGACACTGGGCCAGCTCGAGAACAGATTGTCTAAATCACAGTCTGATAGTTGGGGCGGGGCAGCTATCAGCGGCCGCGAAGTTAGACAGAAGACGGCCCCAGTCTTCACCTTATTCAATATTCCTTTCTAATTTTTTATCCTGTTCACACTGCAAAAGTTGGCGCTACAAGTGATTAAAGGAAAATATGCAAAAAAAAAATAAAAATAGCAAGGCTTGGTATGATTCATGAGTGTTCTTTGCTCTTCCTTATTGTGATGTCCGTGTTTCTAGTGAAGACCCGATGCTTTAGTGCGGTCAAGTGGGGCAGGGCCCAAGTATGGCATTTATCCCAATTTATTAGGTGCAAGAAAATGCAATTCTATGCTGACATGAATCTAAATTTATTTATTATGGCTGAATGCGGCACCCGTGAATGATCCAAACCAAAAAGCAGTCGACAGTAGTTGTAGGGAAAAGACCTGGAAAGGATGGTGCATGTCTTACGACCATTCACCTATATGCATTCATATAGCTCAAATAGCTGAAAGACATAATTAAGTGATTTTAATCATTCATCGAAGAATAGAATTCAAGCATCAATTAGAATCATATGTGAAAAATAGGATGTAAAATAAATTTAACCTCCAACCATTATTCTAATCATCCCTCTAAGAAAAAGTTTGGAAACGGAGGCATGTCAATTTTGAATGCCTAAATATTTTTCAAAAGGTAGGAAATAAAAATAGCACCGAACAACAGGAACTCAATCTTGGGTCCCGAAAAACAAAGTCTCAAAGGAGTGATAGACTTGATTTCTCATTGATAGCATTTACAAGTACTAATTAATGTTTCAAAGCTTTAGAAAATATCATTCCTATAATATTTCCCAATAATGCCACACGTTGTACCGGCTATTGGGCTTATGTAAGTTCGTCACAAGCCTGATCATATGCGCACAAAAAAAAAAAAAAAAAAAAAGACTAGAGGTACAGGAGTCCTTAAACCATTGCAAAATGTCCAATCAGGTTCCTCAACATTTTTTCGTATAAAATGAATCCCTAAACTATATGCTTGTTTTGTTCAAATTGATTCTTCTATTAAAATTACAAATGGAGATGCTGATGTGGTTGTTAAATGTTGACATGGTATTTTATGTGCTAGAAAATTTTCATAGATATACCAATTTATAATTTTTGTGAAAAAAAATTAATTTATGATAAATTTATCATATATGTATCGGTTGAGATTTTCATGTTATTAACCCAATAAAATTAGAAAAATCAAACAAAAATTCATTTTGGACAAATGCGTGCATCTCCATCTAAAATAAGTTTTGTTAGTGCATTCTAGATTGCATTCGTTCTGCTTAAAGATGAATACATTTTGCAATAAATGAAATTAATTCACGAAATTCATGAGAAATGCATTTGTCTCCTTTTAATATTTTAGAAGATTGCACTCTTTGCTCGCTTTGGTCCTCTCCACTTGCAAATGAAGCTCCTGGAGAAGCCGGGGATTGTCCTCTTCGATCTTCTTCAATAGTTTATCCCCGACCCCGAGCACGTGCCTCTCCAAGTCCCCGAGCTTTGCGATGTCCTCCACCTCACAGTCCAGTACAGACGCCCTCTCCGATCTTCTTCAACATACATGTGGAAGCAATGAGGGTCACCAACCTTCGCCCCAGATTTGAGTGAGGCCCCCCTCGCTGAAGATATGAACAAGAGCCGAAAAGGTATGCCGATTAGGAACCCGATTGCACAAAAAAAATAAAATTGCCGGATATGATTGAACATTTTTTTTTTTTTTTTTTACAATTTAGGGATTAGATGTCTTATTCCAAGAAGGAAAAAAGAGAGAGAAAAAAAAAAGAGCTTCTGATTGGCCTTTATGGTCTCCCAAGAAGTCTTAAAAAATTTCTAGAACTTGTTAGAAAGTCTTGGACGCCTTCACTGGTGTCCACTCGATGCGGCAGAACGTTAGGTGGGAGACAGACGCTGGTGTCCACTTGCGGCCGCAGAATGTTAGACGGGAGAAAGACGATTAGATTTGATTTCAAAGTGAGCCGACCAACTTTGTTTCTTCCCTCGACCAGTCCAGAAAAAATCTCTTATCCTTTTGAGGAAGATTCTCGCATTGACTTGATCGTCACACTGAATTAATATAAAATTTCAAGGACAATGCCCTCAAATGACATTATGTTATCTTGAAAAATTAAATCCGTCACAAAAGAAAGGTCGAACTTGTGTGCTCTGTATTCCAGTTGACTACGATAATGAAATCTAATAGATGTCTGATTTCTTATTTTCCTTCCGACTTTCGCTTTAGTATCCCTTGCTAACATATGCCAAACGCTAAAGTCAAGATTTGCTACTTGTAAGATTATTTATCTATAGAGACGTCTACCTATAATTTTAGGAAGTTGGGACCTCAGTTCACTTTTAGGAAATGTAATCTTGGACCTGTTGGGTTGCACATATCTTATCAAGCCAAAAAGAAAAAGAAAACCAAAATATTTTATATTGGGATTGAAGAGACAAAGGTGGGGTTGGGAGCCTTTTCATGGAGAACAGCTTGGATATAGGAGTTTCCACGCCTAGGATTGACCAGCAGTTGGCGGTTGCCTTAAGGTACTACAAATTGAAGGAAGGAAAAAAAAACTAAAGAAAACCAAAATAATTAGCTCCAGATCCGGACCGAGCTCACAGGCGACGAACCGTGATTCGCTCATATGGAACTGAAATCACACGAGCGGATCTGTAATTCGCAGAGTATATGACCCGGGCAGCTCTTATCAGAGCACGGGAAAAACATTTGATTACGGTCCGAATGTATATAGAAAAACATCCTGAGACCAACATTTCTGCTTTTGTGTGCCAGCACAACAATTAGCAACACGTTTATTGAATCGAAGATATCAATAGATAAGAGAAATAGAGAGAGTCGTGTATAGAGCGAATGATCATAATCTCATTGTAGTGACGATATAAATTGACAAAGAAAAAAAATCTCTGGATCATAAAGTCATTGTCACCACACAATACCAAATAATATTGAAAATTCTCTCCTCCTCAGCTGTATAGTAATTAGTATCTTGTCGCTGCGCCCTAGTTATGCCAACCCACTTTCAAAGCGACCAGCATTCCTCGGGAAAATTATTAAAAAAATAAATAAATTTATTTTACTTTTATCAATTTAATTATAAACATTTCAATTAAGTTTTGCAACTTGGGTCTATCCGGCCAATTTTGGTTAGAAATTGTAATGTGGATGTTGGTTGTTCAACGTGGTATGATCGACACTAATGTAAATAAATTTTATAGTATTTTAATATTTGTTAATATTTTATTTGTTTCTTTTATTTGTTGTTTATGTTAACTTATCTCTCTCAGTCGTCTTCTCCCTTGGAATTTCGTCAAAAAAAAAAAAAAAAACTTCTCCTTTGAACTTTCCAAGTTCACTTCGACATGCCATTGCCAGCAAGGGCCAGGACACCCTCCTGGCCGTAGGCCAGCCTTCATTATCTATTCGTGGTTATTCTGTGTGTGATCAAAACCAAATGCATAAAGATATGTGAAGACTATATAAAATTGCTCCCATGCACGTTCCCATGGATTGACCTAATATCCAGATAGACCTTGCCTCAGAGAGGGAATACGTAATGTTGACGATAGTTGTTCAGTCAAGTCTCTCCAAACTTATATTTGTAGAATTGATTCTCCCAAGTTTCTTTTGAGTGTTGTGATTTTCCTTTCTTCTTTTTGTTGTTGGAAGGGGGGTGCAAAAATGGAAGTTGAGTTCTAAGGAGCTCCTTATGTGGGATTGGATTCCAAGCTTGGGCTTGCATAGTATGCTAGGCCCCAGTGGCTTGTCGAAGCACGTTATACGCTCAGGATACATTCAGTTTGGGTGCTGTTTTTGATTCGTTTAGAAAGTCAATTTTTAAATTTTTTTTCTGAGTATTTCTTAAGCAAAAATAATATTTGATTTGACCGAAACATAAATGTTCATTAAAATAGATATTACGGACTTGTTTGTTTTGTTGGAGAAATCTTTCTTATTTGTTTTGAAGTTGACAAAACGTTTCCATCAGTCTAGTCTGAAGACGTGCAGACTCTTCTGTTAAAGTTTAAAGACCTCCAGACTCAAAATTTAAAGTCTGCCATCATTGACAGTTCCTAGACCAACGAAGAAGTCTTATTCAGATGTGAGTATTTCTTTAAGGATTTGATTCGTTTGGTTGAAGATCATCTCACGGCTGGAGATAGCATCTTAAGATCTATTATTCATATTGCAAATGATTTGAGTAATCTAGATCCGATGATTGGCGAAGTATACTTGGAATGTTTTACTTATGGAAGCCTAAATCCTGATTGTATGGGCGAGCAGGATTTGTGGGCTATCTTCATTTTCCTTAAGTGACTCGAGATCTTTCTAATTGATTCTGTCCAATAGGTAGATTGGAAGAACTCCTTTGGAAGGTGCCAACGGTTATGAAGGCATGAAGGAGTATATAAGGAAGACTCTCTAGTTATTCGAGTGAGTGCGAGATAGAAGAATTTCAAAGTCTGAAGCTCCTTGTTCTTTGCTAGTTCATTTGTTGAGCGTAAATTTGCATTCAAAAGAGTGTCTAGATACTTGTGAGACATTGAGGAAGTGTAGCAGAGTCTCTACACTGTGGAATCAAGGATGTGCGACTATAACATCTCTTTTGATTCTTAGTGAAATCCAGCCGGTGAGCTGTCAATACGGGAGAGTGGACGTAGGCTTGGTTTAAGCCGAACCACTATAAACTTTGTGTTCCAATTCTATTTCCATTATCTCTTTACTTAATTCACAGCGTTATATATTACTGCAAATCTTCTATATCTAAAGTCTACGATTTTTCTTAAAAGTCGAATTAAGTTGCTAAGTCTTGTAAAATTTGTTTTTACACCTATTCACTCCCTCTAGGTGTTCGTACTAGCACTATCAATTGGTATCAGAGCCTGTGTACTCATTCATTTGAAGTGTTTTTACTTCAGAGTTAAAGATTCATGGCTAGTATGTTGGTTCCAGGTTTGGTTGAAGGGCAAAGCAACACCAAGCCGCTTTATTTCGATGGAAAATAATACAACATATGGAAAAACAAGGTGAAAGCATTCCTAAGATCGAAAGATCCTCTGGAATGGGATGTGGTAGACAGAGGAATCATTCCTAGAGCTATAACAGTCTCAAAAAAAGGAAAAGAAGTTGCAGAGGCTAGCAACATGACTCAAGAAGAGATAACCAAGAGACAAGCTCTTGATGCAAAAGCAATTTATTCATTATATTGTGCATTATGTCCTATTGAATATAACTGAATATCTTCTTGTGAAACAGCTAAAGAAATCTGGGATAGATTGCACATCACCTATGAAGGAACAGATCAAGTGAAAGAAACCAGAATCAATATTCTGGTCAATCAATATGAAGCCTTCAAGATGAAGCCAGGAGATTCTATTATTGACATGTTTAGCCGTTTTACAGAGGTTGTAAACGGTCTTGAGTATCAGGGTCAACCAATCTCAGAACCTATGAAGGTTAACAAATTGCTGCGTGAACTTTCCAAAAAGTGGAATCACGTAAAGACTTCAATAAGGGAAACACAAAGGATCAAGCCACTCTCCGTTGACGAATTGGTTGGAACACTTCAGTCCTATGAAGTGGAGCAAATTAGTGAAGAAGAAGATCCCAAAGGTAAGAAGTCTATCGCCTTAAAATCTAATGAAGATTCTGATGTTACAGGCTCTGAAGACGACATGGACGATGAAGAACTTGCTCTCATAATAAGAAGGTTCATGAAACTGAACAAAAAGGGAAGAAGATTCAATTGGAAGAAACAGAGTTCGCAAAGATTTCAAAATAAATCAGCTGAGGATAATGAATCCAATAAAGATGTGATTTGCTTTGAATGCAAGAAAAATAGACACATCGGACCCAAGCGTCCCTTTGCTAAAGAAAAAGAAAGGAAAAGCTAAGAAATACAGAAATGCACTCAAAGCAGAAACTTGGAGTGATACGAATGCGAAGAGAGTGATGATGATTATGCCAATATTTGTTTGATGGCAAAATCAAAATCAGATTCATACTCTGAAATCGATACAGACTCAGACTCGGATAGTGAAGTCGATATAAGTAATTTAAAAATTCCTATTAAAGTCTCAAAGTACATTGATGAACTGTATCTTAGTCTCAAAACCTCTCTTAAGAGGATTTCCGAGCTAAAAATGGAGAATACTACTTTGAAGCAACGGGAAATTTTATGGAAAGAAAAGTTTGAAAATCTAGATAAAAGTTTTATTACTTTAAAAGAAAATATAGATTCTCTTTCAAAAAAAAAACACACTCTTGAAAAATGATATTTCAAGTATTTCAAAAAGGTTTTCTATGGGATCGAGAAATTAGAAAAGATTCTTTCGGTACAAAGACCTTACTTTAACAAATCAGGCTTGGGAATGACACGAAACCATTCCTTTAATTGATTTTCCAAAAGTAAATGAAAGAATCAAACAAAGACTTACAAAAGCCTTTTATATAAAACACTTTCAAAAAGTCTTTGTAAAACTGTTGGCGAAGTGCTCTTAGATGTTCTCGTTGTAACAACTCAAAATACTTTGAAAAAGAATGTCTTATGGTTTGGAAGCTTTGTTAAGAAGGATTGAGCAAAGACCGTATATTGCACTAACTCTACTGGACCCAAGAAAGTGTGGGTATCAAAGAAAGCTTGAGTCTCATTTTTAATTGTAGGTCACTATCAAGAAAAAATGTCAAATGATATTTCAATAGTGGTTGTTCGAGGCATATGATTGGAGATTCAAATTGTTTTGTTAAATTAAAACAAGTAACTGGTGGAAAAGTCTTCTTTGGCGAAAACAACAAGGGAAAAATCGTTGGATGTGAAACCGTAAAGATTGGAAGTCTTATAATCAACAGCGTCTCCTTAGTAGAATGACTCAACTACAACTTGCTCGGTATCGGCCAATTGTGCGACACTTGGATTCAAGATTAATTTTTGTTGACACCTAAAATTTTGGTTAGTTAGGCTTTAATTTCTTTTAATCTTTGTTTTTCCTTTTCGGATAATCAACAAAATAAATAACAAAAAACAAAAATAAAATAAAATAAAATAATAATAAAAATATAATAATAAAAGCAAAAAGCAGCAGCCCCCTTTTCTTTCTTTTTCACACGACTTGGCCCCACCCCCTTTTTCTCCTTCTTCTTCCTTCTTCTTCTTCCCTCTTCTTCTTCCTCGCTCCTTCTTTCTCCGCCTCGTAGTTCACGCGCGAAGATGACGACGCGCGCAAAGGACGGCCTACGGCCGAGGAGAGTAGGCCGCGTCGGCCGGAGAAGATAAGATCGCGAAGCGCCATCAATGCCAAGCATGCTTCGCTAGATGAGCTCGGATGGGACGCCGGTTCAGCCGAGGAGAACCGCCCGGCGCGCGAAAGGGACCGGCGGTCGAAGCTTCGTCGACCGGATTCCCTCGCCTATAAAAGGGCACCACCTTCGTCGATGAACAACACGAGCGAGCTTGGAGATCTTCCCACTGAGAGACTTCGGGGGAAGAATCGAAGAGCGGCGAGAGAGAACTCGGGTCGCGAGCTTGGCCTGACCTCCCAGAGAGACTTCGGGGGAGGCGCGGTGAGCGAGTCCGAGGAGGTTAGATCCGGCCGGTGGAGGCTCGGATCTGGCCGGAGTGAGAGAGACCCGAGTGCGAGGGGTTAGATCTACGAAGAAGGGGGCTGAGCGAAGGGAAATCAGAAGAGGAAGGCTCGGATTTGTCCACCGCCGTGCTGTGATCCCTCCTCGACGCTGTCGTCATCGCTCAATCGCCACCGACGAAACCACCTGCGCCCACGGCCCCGACGCCGACCAGCCACGCCTCCGCGCTGTACTCCCTCTGCAGATAGGTATCAGCCACCGCCCGTCGTTCGTTTCTCCGCTTGAAACCTTGGTCGTCGTCCCTGGCTATCGCCGTAGCTTCGCCGTCGCTTCCCCCTCGAGAAAGCCAGTAGCCGCCTGTCGTCGCCCTAAGTCGTCGTCGCCGTGGAAGACCGTCGCAGCTGCCGTGGACCGTCGTCGCTACCGTCGTCGACGCAAGCCGCTGCCTCCATCGGCGCCGCGTTTACGCGAAGAAGAAGGGGAGTCGCGCCGGGTCGAAGGCGGGTCGGTGACCGGGTAGGGTTTTGACCAGGGCGGGTCGGGCATGGGTCTCGTTCGGGTAGAGTTCCAGCCAACTTGGGCCCTCGCGCTTGGGCGGGTCCTTTTGAAAAATAGGGCTATTTGGGCCGGGCTTTTTTTAAATAAAAAAAAAAAACAAAAAAACAAAAAGAACAAAACAGAAAATCTGGGCCGGGCCGCGGGTCGCGAACCGGGTCGGTCCCACCCTGGAACCCGACCCGGTGCGATTTTTATAATATATAATGATATAAAATAATATTTTAATATAAAAAAGAAAAAAAAAAGAAAAAAGGCAAAAAAAAATCCGAGTCGGGCCCGTCATTCGGATCGGCGCGAGTCGGACCCAACCCGCCAGATTCGGCCGGGTCATTTTTTATATTATTTTTAATATAAAAATAATATTTTAAATAAATAATAAATGTCTTATTTTCCGAAAAATAAAAAAATCAAAATATTTCATATTTTCCAAAAAAATGCCAAAAATTCATGAAAAAGCCAAAAAAAAAAATTCAGAAAAAGCCAAAAAGACTTAAAACCCCAAAAATCCCTTTTGTGTCCAAAAAATTAGAAAATGACTCAAAAATGTTTTCCTCCCAAAATGCATGGAAAATCTCTCAAACATCCAAAAAGCCTTAGGGTTTAAACAAGATTAGGTACCAAAAGGGCATTAGTGATTAACTAGTGTAATCAAGTCCCCGATCCTAATTTCTCTGCAGTTGCGCGGGAGAGCGAGTATTTCTCCCGATACTTCGCTTGGGTTTCTAATCGACCCACTCCAAATCGATTAGTGGCGACTCCATTTAAAAATTGATTTATAGGTTAAAAACTCAAACTATTAAAGTCATGAATTGGTGGACTTGGAGAGTCCGGGCTTAATAAATTCAGCCGAGCCATTAGCCTCCTTAGGCGCTCGTACCCGGTGCGGGCGTCGGAAAAAAAAAGAGTCGCGACAGCTTGGCGACTCATTTGGGAATTTGAGGACTTAGGCCGTTTTATCTTTGTTTAAATGCTTTCTTGACTTGGTTTTTTTTCTTTTATACGGGGTAATAGCTTAAAGTTTTTTTTTTATTCTGTTAAAATAAAATGTTTTTGTGATTATAAATTGTTGTGCATGCTTTACTATTTTAAACGCTACACATGGCACACACAACCCGGCCGCCGGACCTGGGCCGCCATAGGATTTCTAGGATGGTGTTAAGAAAGATACGACCTCGAACGCGAGACTGCGATGTAGAGGTTGCCTTTCTTTTCCCGAATTTCTTAGCCGAGGTTAGGGGGTATGCTGCTAACGCGAGACTGCGACGGGCGGATACCTTTTTAATTTCATCAAGCCTTCTGAGTTAGAAATCGAGCCGCACGTCCCATGCGCATGTCTTTGTGCTTGCCATTTTTCTTTAAAAGCAAAGTGATTTCTTTACTTTTACTCAATCTTTTTATTTGGCCCATGGCAATTTAGGATAAGCTTTTCAAGTCCCAGTTTATATGCGATGGGGAAAGACGATATCCAGTTCATTCCTACTCCCAAGGCACAGCTCTTCAGATGGTGGGGTCGGTTAGATCGGTTGCCCAAGAGCGTGTGAAGGCCAAAGTTGGTCATCTCCTATCGTTGATCCAAATCACTGTTCGCCCTGAAGTCATACAAGCCATAGCGCATTTCTGGTGCCCGAAGACGGTTACTTTTATATTCGGTAGGTTTGAGCTAACCCCAACCTTGGAAGAATACAGCATCATCCTTTGGAATGCCTCTTGAGAAAAAGCTTGTCAAACCATCAACGAGGCCTCATCCCGATACGTGGGTTAGCACGGCTTTTAAGAACGAAGTCCATACTATGATACAAATTCTTGAAGATAACCATAAAACCTGCCCACTGGAATTTATGAATGCATGTTTCCAAAATCAGCCTATGACCCAGAAAAGTGAAATTTTCCTCCTAGCCTTTTTCGGGCTCATCATCTTCCCCCATCAAAGAAATGCCATAACTCCCAAGATGGCATGGATAGTTGATCGATCTTAAGAGGGGAATTATGTCAACATGATTTTAACTGAAACATTCTTGTCCTTTAATCGTTTTAAAGACAACTCAGAGAAAATCATGCGAGCCTCTCCTGAAATTTTACAAGTCTGGTTCTTTTCTCACCTAAGCAAATTTCGAGACTTCATGCGATCATCTGAAACGAATGCTTTTGAAAACCCACTACAAAAATTTATGGTTTTAGGACCGTATATTCCCAATCAAAGCTGTTTAAATTGGGTAAACTTCCTAAGAGACCCAGCTCGAGGCATTCCAATGGTGTGCTGGTTGGTTCCATGAAAAAAGAGCTCGCTTAAACATAAGCGTGATCTCCCAATTCCATTGCTTGGCCGCACGGCGCCATTCTCTATCACCCTTATCGGGTGGCACGACAATATGGAGCCCTTCGGGAGATCCCATCGTCTTCCATCGGGAAGGTCTCTTGATTCTTTTCAATACAAGCCATGACTACGAATTCGAAGTTTCTACCGCTCGAAACTTGGGACAAGTGCCATCGCAAAGGATCGTGGTACTCCGAAGGGCTTGAGGAGAAGAAAAAGCCCACCACGCCTCCATGTCCTACATCCACAACCATCGCATCCCGAAAAATGGAAGCCATCGGTCCCTCACTCAATCGGCGAGCGGCCAGCACGAGCAAGCGAGCTCATGGAGAGGGATTTGGGAATGGACCGGATGCACACCTCGGAAGCCAGCCCCAAGGGAGCAACCATTCTCGCAAGAACAAGGCTCCGTCGCATATAAATTGGCAATCATGTGCCCCTTAGTATTAATAGTGTGAAAGTTTCGTCCCATTGTTTAGGGACTTTTGTTTAATATCTAGTATTTCATTCTGTCATTTCAATTTCAAGTTTTAGATGTCAGAAGTCTGCAGTCTATAAAATCCTCTTTTGATAAATAAAAAAAAAGCAGTTAGATCATTGCCATGGGTCAATCTTTGTTTACTTTCAGGCTCATTCATTGTCTTCGCAACAAGCGAGGTAACTATGAATCGCGGCCACCAATCACTCGCGAATGGCCTCATACAATTGGGCCCGATCAGAATGATGTACAAAATCGCCTCATTAACATTGAAGACGGCGTAGGACAGATGTCCATTGTCCTTCGACAACTCTCGAGACAAATGAAATCCACTCAAGCTTAGCCCAACTCTATAGTTGCCTCAAACACCGTCATGACACCTGCAAATTTGCCGAGAAAATAGCCGGTACCATAGGCAGTTTGAAAAGATCATGAAAAAAGTTAAGCCGGTGCGGGAGCGAGAATCCCATGGACATGTCCAATTACACCGGCATTAAGATCCCTGAAAAACTCAAAGCACCTGAATGCGAAAGGTACGCTGATGCCTCCCGTCCAGAGACCTACTTGCAGGCCTACTTGGTCCGAAGGATGATTCAATCATACCAATCGAGCTTGACCGCTCCTGCCTTGCGATGGTACATTGTCGGGAAGATTAGCCTCCTTAAAACTGGAGGGAACTAATTCATGTTTTCACCAAGAATATGATATTGACATCGGTACGACATAGCCTTGCCCTACGAAGAGCTGATGATCCGGAGCACGAGGAACCGTTAGCTGCGAGTTAGGAGAAGAGCATGTCAATAAAGCCTTGCATGATAAATGGGTAGCTGAACAACACCATTCTTGGAAAATTTCCCACTAGAAAAGGCAAGGAGCCTTTTGCGAGATCCAAGACACGAGCTGTTCAAGACCGGGGCACGACGGGACAACTCCCAAGCTTACTCCAAGAGCTAGGGTCCAAAGGATACCAACCCCTATCAACCTGGAAAGTGAATCAGATAGTGAAGCTCTAGTGTCTTTCACTCCCCTTGATAGAATCGAGTTGGCGAAACGCAGGGCCTTACTCAAAAGGTCTGGACCAGGGGCCAAGAAAAGAAAGCCTAAGCAGATCAATTTAGCATCTACTGACGAGCCACCGCACCAAAGCTTCGAGCGTTCCCAAGAGTACAACTCTGAAGACTTCCCGGCCCTAGAATACAACCCCAAGGACTTCCCGGCGTTATTTTGACAATGGCGACGATTCATCGTATAAGCTGCATTTCCTACTCTCATCCGAGGATGAAGGCCCGTCAGAAGAGGAAGCATACGTCTTTTTCCGCTACGATCCTAACGAAGTACTAAACTCGTCCTCTAACCATGAGGATAGCTTCAATACTTCATCCTCATTCGGAAATTTTGACCAAGAAGAAAGCAATGGGGTAATCTCGGTAGAATCCAACTTCCCTGAAACAGAAAAATTCACCACTACAACGAATATGCGGTGGGAAAACCATTGGCCTAACCAAGATACATCAAGCCCGTCTTGCCCTCATAGGATCATGAGCCCCATAGAAATGTGGATACCCAATCTCCGCAAGTATAACGGCACGACTTGCCAGTGGCCCACTTGCGGTATCTCCATGCTGAAATGAGTCGGTACTATGGCCCGATGTCATTCACCGCTCGGGCCTTCAAGAGAGTCTTACGGGGTGCATTACAATGGTTCATCACAGCGAGATATCTACCTCATGAGAGATTGGAATGAACTGTCTTCGCATTCACCCGTATCAAAAGCCAGATTGGGAATGAAGTGCCTTGTCAGAGCTTGGTTCACTTCAAAAGAAGACCAATGGAGGATTTCCGAGCGTACGCAAGGAGGTGGGAGGCTTTTATGATGCAAACTTACCCTCAACTGGTCGAAGAAAAAATGATAAAACTGTTCATAGGGGCTTTACCTCGCAAACATCGTTGTTGGTTGCATGGGTTGCATCTCCATAGCCTCAATGAAGTGGTCATTTCATGTGAATACTTCGAGTCTACTGGAGGCGAAGAATTCAAAGACGCTTAGCTTCAAGATCAGCACTATCAAAGCGCTCCTTTACACAGGGGTTTTCATGGGTTTTACTTGTTTTTGTAATTATATGTTTCTTATCTTATCTAGTGTGCTACGGTTGTATTTTCCATTCCAAGTACTCTATTGTACAGTTATAATATTTTGTTTTAAAGAGCATGAGGCGGTACTCCAAACCAGCCCGGTGATGCTATCCAACCATGAAAAATATATCATCCAAGGAGAATGCGAGGGTGGGCTTCCTCATGCTTTTTCTCCCCGAATACATATTTTGAAAACAAAAACACTTCATCACCAAAATCTTTCAAAAAACAAAAGATGATAAATTTAATCATGTTTGTCTTTCTGACTCACTCACTTCATGTCTCAGAAGATCATTCCCGTCCCCTTTGACTTAGTGCGACAGGGGGCATTTGAAGCAAGCACATTATGTGAACTCACCAAATTCAATGACACCCTCCCAAGAAAGCAGGGGCAAACAGAAAGGATCATCATGTTTCAAAATGGTAAGTCCTATTCCCTGAACATAATGTCGAAAATGACATCCTCTCTCTTCCATCTACAGGAAACGAAGGATGGGATGTAATAGGCACAGGCATATTATCAACTTGAAGCATGCATAGCATGATAGCTCAAGGTAGGATGTCCCGAGTTCATTGACAGGGCTTCCAGCTTCAACAAGCCAAAAGCACAAAGAAGGATTTGCTTCTCTTAAAGTGATTACTGTCAACAGGGAGAAAATCTAGACAGTCAAAGCGATCTATAGCCCCACACCCTGGACAATGATGTTGGAATCTAGAAACTTCACTTCAGACGCATGCTCTCGCAAGAAGTAATTGCCAACAGAAAATTAGAGGTTTTGATTGTCCATCTCAGATTCCATAGAAGCTTGAGGTACATGACCTTTGCCCAATGATGCTATAATTAAAGACAGAAGGAGAAATTCCACAGAAGGAAGGCGTTGAAGATGAATCAACGACCAACAATCATGCATACATGGTCACAAGTGAGGAAGGCCAATTGAAGGAAACATTAAACTATACCAAGATAAAGAGGCCATCATCGACATTCAAATATCTTTAGGAGCTAGCACATACAAGCTTTGGAGAAGAGTGATTTGGTATCGTTTCCAATACTCCCCACTCTTTGAATTCACTTCGACATATTTTCTCCTATTGACGGGAAGCATAGGATTCAAGAAACAAGCTTAATGGTTAATTTGGGCAAATCAAATGACCCATATCGATTTACCTAACTTGGTACAAAAGGACGTGTCGTCCTGGAGCCGGTTCGGTTAAATAAAAAAAAAAGAAGAAGCGCCCTACGGACACCATCGGCGCCTCTAGCCGAGTGGTATCCGGGAAGAAGCAAAAGGTCCGAAGTCGGGGTTCGAATCCCGACGTGGCGTTAGCCGCTTGGTAAAAAATAATAATAATACTCTTTTTTTGCTTCTCTTGCACTTGCAAATTACGAGATCGGGTGATCTAACAAAGCAAGGGACATAGGACTTCGTGTCCCCATCTCACTTGAGTCCATCCAATCATCGCAAACCGGTGAAGGGTAAAGTTGTATCGCTTCCGGTTATTCAACTCTTGAAAGAGTTCATGACTAACACATTCTCTCTTGTTTGTTACGGGATCACTATTTGTCAAAAGCAAGGATAACGAATCAATGAGAAACATGTCTTGTTTGTTGCGGGATTACTTTGTCAAAAACAAAGATAATAAATCAATGAGAGGCATGACAAACTCTCTAAGCGAAATGGCGTCTGAGCAATCGCCAAAGCAAATGACGGAAAATCTTCAGGCATCAACCCACATTTGATTTTGGCCAAACTAATTGATCTACTTGTACATCTTCTCTTACGCCCAGGGGCAAAAGCGAGATGCCGTCAGATCCCCAACCCCGGTGATCCTTCATGAGTCATATCCCTAATCAATAGGGATAACTATCGACACCCTTTTGCAAATAACCTTTTTGATGTTCAAAATTTAACATATTTGGAAACACCATTATGTTATCTCCCAGAGTTGTCAATAGGGTCTTTTTTGAGTTAAAACCATTTACTCGTTTTGAAAAGTTCAAACTCCATCATATTCAAAATGTTGCATGTCATTTCCAGATGAATTCTGCATGATGATTTTGGCTATCTAAATCACTGATTCCACTGAGGATTATCAGAATAGACAGCTAAGTGAAGAATACAAGATTAATTGAGCATCTGGATGAGGTACATCGGAATGATGAAAGGCAAGCCATATCCTACACACGAGTCCCCATCTATACACTTGTGAGATGAGTGCGGAAGATTCCATGGCTGCGGGGTAAAGAGTTCTCTCGCGAATGGTACGATAACCAAAATAGTGAGAGGCATTCCATCGCTCACCCCATTGAGCCCCATACACTGACGAAATTTCTCTCATATCCCCGTCGAAGAACCACCACACTGGGGCAGATTAGAAGCGAAGCAGCATCACAAGGTGAGAAGAGGGATAGAAATTTTCTTGCTCGCACTTGCATCAATCTTTGGGTGTCTTTATTGCATATGAACACTCGCGTTAATTTAAGTGCCCTAGAATGACGAAGAGCAATTCTTTCTCTACGCACTTGTATTCATTGTACAACCCAAGTGAGTCTGTAATTTTACCCTCACATTGAGACAAATCAGAAGTTACTACCATTTAAACAGCATAGCTCGGAGCGCTAGCCGAAGACGAAGACTCAAGAGTCTAACAACAGTGTCGTGATTGAACTTGCCTAGGCTAGTTCCTCTAACGACAAAGAATGAAAAAGCATGGGTATAAAAAAAGCAGTGTACCTGGTAAGAGCAAGGTCAATGCCCATAAAAGAAGAACTGGAATAAAAATAGGGGCATGAAAAAGCGGTGTGCGGTAAAAGCAAGGCCAATGTCCCCAGTCAAAAATGCAGCCAAGAAAATGTTGCTTGTTGTGGTCCATAGAACCTCCATTTGACGGTGAGAAGAAAGGCGGTGACAAATGCCAAGACAATCACCAGCTCTTACCTTTTTACACATGAATCAAGCCTACATTGCATCCCATTGTAAAAGTCTCTTCAGACTAGGGGCACTTCAATTAACGTAGGATTTCATATGCCTATAAGCATCGCTCGAAGAAGTACGAGCAAGACTATTCTATCTCTTTTCGCAGGACTCTTGACTTGCAAACCTAGGAGATGATCGTGCGGCACTTTGTTCATGAGCCTTGACCTCGACGGTCCCCTTCGATGAGCCACTGGCCAAGACTTCATCATAGTTTCAACAAAGACCTCTCACATTGGTAAAGTCGTACCGTTTGCGAGAATACTCGGACCCCTGTTGACATGATGATAGTGAGAAGTGTGGTCCTTATAAATCCTGCATCAATGGTCAGGATAACCTTTTCCATGAGAGTGAGCGAAAAGTCCTTTCAGACTAAAAGTCCCTCATCTGGCATGCTCAAGGCATCTACATTCTAAATGAAGGTTGTCTTTCAAAATCTTCCCCAGTGGAAATCAAAAGATGCAGAACTGACAAAATTGTCATGCATAAATCACATTTAAACTCATGAATTTACAGCATATACAATCATGTGTGCATATTGTGCAAATAGCAGACATACTCTCAGAGATCAGAGATATTGCCAGGTAAACATATCCCTGTCCCCACTTGTCTTAAAGTACCTACCACTGTCCAGGTACTCTCTTATTGACACTCAACCTATTTAAGTCGTCCCTTGAGTTTGGGTGCCTACTGCTGTTTGGGTATCCCCATTGTCTTAGAGTACCGGCCATCGTTCGGATACTCCATTTTCCTGACACTCGACCTATTCGAGTTGTCCCTAGAGTATTGATACTTGTGACTGACCAAGTATTCCTTTATTGTTGAATACCTACTGCTGTCTAGGTATCCTTGTTGTCTTTGAGTACCGGTCACCGTTCGGATATTCCTTTTTCCTGACACTCGACATGTTCAAGTTGTCCCCAGAGTATTGATACTTGTGACTGACCAAATATCTCTTGGAATACCTACTGCTGTCTAGGTATCCCCATATCGTCAAGTACCCACCGTTGTCCGGTACATCATTTTCATGATACTTAACCTGTCTGAGTTGTCCCCAAATGATATAGTAGCTGTTCAAGCACTCCACTGCGTTGTGCACCTGCGGTTACCCAGGTATGCTCTCTTATCATCATGATACTTGGACCAGCCTGAGTGGTCCCAGATCATATCATCAAATACTTGTGTTCATCCAAGTATTCCAGTACTCTGTACACCTGTGGCTATCCAGGTGTTCCATCCCTTTTAAGTGCCTGCGGCCATTCAGGTAAGCCTTGTACTACATTCAAGCTTATGTTACCAGGAGGTGAGAAACCTTCATGAATATGTGGGGCACGTCCTCGATATTCCCAATTACCCGGAGGTGAGAGACCTTCACGAATATCCCAGGTACGTCCTCGATATTCCCCTTTACCAGGAGGTGAGAGACCTTCATGAATATGCGAGGCATGCCCTCGATATTCCCAATTACCAGGAGGTGAGAAACCTTCACGAATATCCCAGGTACGTCCTCGATATTCCTAATTACCAGGAGGTGAGAGACCTTCATGAATATCCAAGGTACGTCCTCGATATTCCCTTTACCAGGAGGTGAGAGACCTTCACGAATATTCGGGGCACGCTCTCGATATTCCCAATTACTAGGAGGTGAGAGATCTTCACGAATATTCGGGGCACGTCCTCGATATTCCCATTTACCAGGAGGTGAGAGACCTTCATGAATATGCGAGGCACGCTCTCGATATTCCCAATTACCAGGAGGTGAGAGACCTTCACGAATATTCGGGGCACGTCCTCGATATTCCCATTTACCAGGAGGTGAGAGACCTTCATGAATATGCGAGGCACGCTCTCGATATTCCCAATTACCAGGAGGTGAGAGACCTTCACGAATATTCGGGACACGTCCTCGATATTCCCATTTACCAGAAGGTGAGAGACCTTCATGAATATGCGAGGCATGTCCTCAATATTCCCAATTACCAGGAGGTGAGAGACCTTCACGAATATCTCAGGCACGTCCTCGATATTCCCAATTATCAGGAGGTGAGAGACCTTCATGAATATGCGAGGCACGTCCTCGATATTCCCCTTTACCAAGAGGTGAGAGACCTTTATGAATAAGCGGGGCATGCCCTCGACATTCCCATCACCAAGAGGTGAGAGACCTTCACAAATATCCAAGGTATGTTCTCAATATTTCCAATTATCAAGTACCATTCGATACTTGTGAATGTCCAAGTATCCCCTAAGAATTCATAATTGTGATCATCCAAATACCCTTTCAGTGCTTATGGTCAGCCAAATACCCATTTCGACGCCTGCAAAGGCCCAAATATCCTTCATGTTAGTACTTGTGAATATCCAGGTACTCTTTGATATGCTTGTGAATGTCCGAGGTATCTTCCAATTGATGCCTGAAAAGGTCGGCACATCCTCCCGAGAAAGGTCGGGTTCCAAGCGGTGTCTTTGACGAAGTCGGACACCCCACAAACATGCCACGAGAAAGGTCGGCACATCCTCCCGAGAAAGGTCGGGTTCCAACCGGTGTCTTTGACAGAAGTCAGACACCCCACAAATCGATGCCCTGAGAAAGGTCGGCACATCCTCTCAAGAAAGGTCGGGTTCCAACCGGTGTCTTTGGCGAAGTCGGACACCCCACAAATCGATGCCCCGAGAAAGGTCGGCGCATCCTCCGAGAAAGGTCGGGTTCCAGCGGGTGTCTTCAACGAAGTCGGACACCCCACAAATGAGATGCCACGAGAAAGGTCGGTGCATCTCCCGTCACAGCGGCGAAGAATGGTTCGGGTTCGAGACAAACCACTGGTTACTCAACGGGCGACCGAAGAATGGTTCGGGTCTGAAGGAGCAATCTCTTGACAAGGCAGAAGAAAGGTTCGGGTCCTAGACAAATCATGGATTGTTTTAACGGGCGGCCAGAAGAATGGTTCGGGTCTGGAGAAGCAACTTCCCGTCACGGCGGACCGAAGATTGGTTCGGGTCTGGAAGAGATCGATCTCCGTCAAGGCGACCGAAGAAAGGTTCGGGTCCTAGACAAATCATTGATTGTTTTAACAAGGTGACCGAAGAATGGTTCGAGCCTGGAAAAGCAACCTCCTCATATCACCCGGGTAAGATGACGCCTTGATACTTGCCAAAACTCGGGGTTCACACCCTATCTCACTCACTCCCGGTAAGTAACTACAGGTATCTTCTTATTTGTTTTAGTATATGCAATATTATATTGCTCATTTTCTGCATAGGACACTAGGTCCTAAATATCATATAATCTATTGATATATATAGACAAAATTTAGGTATCAGGTTTATCTTTGAATGCAACCTCTACGAACTCACCTTGAAGAGGGGCTGGTGACACCTAAAATTTTGGTTAGTTAGGCTTTAATTTCTTTTAATCTTTGTTTTTCCTTTTTCGGATAATAAACAAAATAAATAACAAAAAACAAAAAACAAAATAAAATAAAATAAAATAAAATAATAATAAAAATAAAATAATAAAAGCAAAAACGGCGGCCCCTTTTCTTTCTTTTTCACACGACTTGGCCCCACCCCCTTTTTCTCCTTCTTCTTCCTTCTTCTTCTTCCCTCTTCTTCTTCCTCGCTCCTTCTTTCTCCGCCTCGTAGTTCACGCGCAGAAGATGACGACGCGCGCAAAGGACGGCCTACGGCCGAGGAGAGTAGGCCGGCGTCGGCCGGAAGATAAGATCGCGAAGCGCCATCAATGCCAAGCATGCTTCGCTGGATGAGCTCGGATGGGACGCCGGTTCAGCCGAGGAGAACCGCCCGGCGCGCGAGGGACCGGCGGTGGCTTCGTCGATCGGATTCCCTCGCCTATAAAAGGGCACCACCTTCGTCGATGAACAACACGAGCGAGCTTGGAGATCTTCCCGAGAGACTTCGGGAGGAATCGAAGAGCGAGCGAGAGAGAACTCGGGTCGCGAGCTTGGGCGACCTCCCCCGAGAGACGGGGGAGGCCGCCGGTGAGCGAGTCAGAGGAGGTTAGATCCGGCCGGTGGAGGCTCGGATCTGGCGGAGTGAGAGAGACCCGAGTGCGAGGGGTTAGATCTACGAAGAAGGGGGCGAAGGAAATCGAAGAGGGAGGCTCGGATTTGTCCACCGCCGTCTTGTGATCCCTCCTCGGCTGTCGTCATCGCTCAATCGCCACCGACGAAACCACCTGCGCCCACGGCCCCGACGCCGACCAGCCACGCCTCCGCGGCGTACTCCCTCTGCAGACAGGTATCAGCCACCGCCCGTCGTTCGTTTCTCCGCTTGAAACCCTAGTCGTCGTCCCTGGCTATCGCCGTAGCTTCGCCGTCGCTTCCCCCTCGAGAAAGCCAGCTTTGTCGTCACCCTAAGTCGTCGTCGCGCCAGTGGAAGACCGTCGCAGCTGCCGTGGACCGTCATCGCCGTCGTCGGCCGAGCCGCTGCCTCCATCGGCGCCGCGTTACGCGAAGAAGAAGGGAGTCGCGCCGGGTCGAAGGCGGGTCGGTGACCGGGTAGGGTTTTGACCGGAGCGGGTCGGGCGTGGGTCTCGTTCGGGTAGAGTTCCAGCCAACTTGGGCCCTCGCGCTTGGGCCGGGTCCTTTTTGAAAAATAGGGCTATTTGGGCCGGGCTTGTTTTTTTAAATAAAGAAAAAAACAAAAAAACAAAAAGAACATAACGAAAATCTGGGCGGGCCGCGGGTCGCGAACCGGGTCGGTCCCACCACTGGAACCGTCCCGGTGCGATTTTTATAATATATAATGATATAAAATAATATTTTAATATAAAAAAAAAAAAAAAAAGAAAAAAGGCAAAAAAATCCGAGTCGAGCCGCGGCCCATCCTCATTCGGATCGCTGGCCGGGTCGGACCCAACCGCGGATTCGACCCGGGTCATTTTTATATTATTTTTAATATAAAAATAATATTTTAAATAAATAATAAATGTCTTATTTTCAGAAAAATAAAAAAATCAAAAAAATTTCATATTTTCCGAAAAATCAAAAAAATAAAGAATATTTCATATTTTCCAAAAAAATGCCAAAAATTCAAAAAAGCCAAAAATTCATGAAAAAGCCAAAAAAAAAAAATTCAGAAAAAGCCAAAAAGACTTGTATTTTTCCAAAAATACCAAAAAAACCCCAAAAAATCCCTTTTGTGTCAAAAAAATTAGAAAATGACTCAAAAATGTTTTCCTCCCAAAATGCATGGAAAATCTGTCAAACATCCAAAAGCCTTAGGGTTTAAACAAGATTAGGTACCAAAAGGGCATTAGTGATTAACTAGTGTAATCAGTCCCCGATCCTAATTTCTCTGCAGTTGCGCGAGAGCGAGTATTTCTCCCAATACTTCGCTTGGGTTTCTAATCGACCCACTCCAAATCGATTAGTGGCGACTCCATTTTAAAAATTGATTTATAGGTTAAAAACTCAAACTATTAAAGTCGTGAATTGGTGGACTTGGGAGAGTCCGGGCTTAATAAATTCAACCGAGCCATTAGCCTCCTTAGGCGCTCGTACCCGATTGCGGGCGCCGGAAAAAAAAGAGGTCGCGACAATTTTCAGGAAGGAATGTGTTCGGGAACTAGTAAAAATCTATCACAATCCTTCTTGGGCGAAGACATGGAAATATTTATCTTTTGGATATCAATCTAGAAAAATCTCAATATCTAATCTCAATTCAAGATGAAGAAAATCTCTGGCATCGAAAGCTTGGGCATATCAATATGAAACAAATTGCCAAGATCTCTTCAAAGAAACTTGTTCGTGAACTACTTAACCTGAAGTACCAAAAATCTGACTTATGCACACCATGTGTATTGGGAAAATAGGTTAGAAATTCTTTCAAACCAATAAATCAAGTTTCCACTAATCGTGTGCTGCAGCTTTTGCATATGGATCTCTTTGGACCAACTAGAACTCAAAACATTGGTGGAAAGAGTTATTGCCTAGTAATAGTTGATGATTATTCACGATTTACCTGGGTCTACTTTTTGGCAAGTAAGTCTGAGACTTTCTCTTATTTCACTAAATTTGCCAAGAAAGTGCACAATAAGAAATGGTATGTTATTTCAAGCATACGGACAGACCATGGAGGTGAGTTTGAAAATCAAGACTTTGCTAAATTTTGTGATGAATCTGGTTTCCAGCAAATGTTCTCCACTCCATACACTCCCGAACAGAATGGAGTTGTGGAAAGGAAGAATAGATCTTTGCAAGAAATGGCTAGAACTCTTTTAATTGAAAGTAATATTTATTCTCGTTTTTGGGCTGAAGCAGTTTCTACAGCATGTTATATTATTAACAGATTTTTCTTAAGGCATATTCTGGAGAAAACTCCTTATGATTTGTTCAAAGAAAAGAAGCCAATTGTTTCTTATTTCCATGTCTTTGGTTGCAAATGTTTTATCTTGAAAAACGCAAATGATCGAATTGGTAAGTTTGAAGAAAAATCAGATGAAGGAATCTTCCTTAGATATTCAACATCCAGCAAAGCATACAGAGTATACAACAAGAAGACTCAGTCTGTGGAAGAATCGATGAATGTCAAATTTCAAGATTCTATACAAACTCAATCAATCCAAACTCAACTTAAAGAATCTGGACTTGCTCCAGACTCTACAAAGCTACTTCCCCTAAAGCAGCTTAGACTATAAAAGGACAACAAACAAATATTGAAGAATCAACTGCGGAAGAAGTTCAGCAATCTGTCAGACCAACCATCAATAGGAAGTACAAGTTTAGTCATCCCAAAGAACTCATCATTAGTAACATTAATGAAGGAATTTGTACAAGATCCAAAAGGCGTGAAGAGTCTAGTGCTGTGGCTCTTATTTCTGAAATAGAACCCAAAAGCATAGAAGAAGCCTTAACTGATGAAAGCTGGATTGAAGCCATGCAAGAAGAGCTCGGGCGGTTCGGTGTTAACGATATTTGGGAACTAGCTCCGAAACCAAAAGGTAAATCTGTTATTGGAGCTAAATGGGTTTTCAGAGACAAGATGGACGAAAAAGGAAAAGTTGTAAGGAACAAAGCAAGACTCGTGGCCAAAGGATATACGCAAGAAGAAATGATAGACTATGATGAGACTTACATACCTGTAGCAAGGTTAAAAGCAATTAGATTATTGCTTGCTTTTGCTTGTTATAAGAATTTCAGGTTATTCCAAATGGACGTCAAAAGTGCATTCCTTAATGGATTTATTCAAGAGGAAGTTTATGTGGAACAACCTCCCGATTTTGAAGACCCAAGGAACCCAGACTCTGTATTCAAACTAAAAAAGGCTCTATATGATTTAAAACAAGCACCTCGAGCTTGGTACGATAGGTTAAGTACATTTTTAATTCAAAATGGTTTTACCAAAGGTAAAGTAGACACTACTCTATTTATCAAATGGGAAGGTAAAAACTTTTTACTTGTTCAAATTTATGTTGATGACATAGTATTTGGATCATCTAACGAAAATCTATGCGAGGAATTCTCTAAGTCTATGCAGGATGAATTTGAGATGAGCGTGATGGGTGAATTGTCTTTCTTCCTCGAACTTCAAGTAAAGCAATTGAAGGAAGGGATTTTCATTCACCAAGAAAAATATGCAAAAGAACTTGTTAAAAAGTTCGGATTAGATAATTGCAAAAAGACTGAAATACCAATGTCTAGTTCTTCAAAGCTGGATAAAGATGAAGGAGGAAAGAAAGTTGACCAGAAACTTTACAAGAGTATTATTGGTTCACTTATTTATCTTACTGCCTATAGACCTAACATTTTTTTTAGTGTTTGTATTTGTGCTAGATTTCAGTCAAATCCAAAAGAATCTCATCTAAGTGCTGCGAAACATATTATCAAATACGTTGCAACAACTTCAAAGTTAGGTCTATGGTATCCTAAAGAATGAGACTTTACTCTTCTCGGATATTCAGATGCAGATCTAGCAAGATGCAGAGTTGAAAAAAAGAGTACTTTCGGTACTTGTCAATTGCTTGGTAACAGAACAGTATCTTGGTTTTCAAGGAAGAAAGTACTGATAGCTTTTCAACGTGAAGCAGAATATGTAGCTTTTGGAAGTTGTTGTTCTTAAATCTTATGGATAAAACAACAACTAAGAGACTTTGGAATTGAAGACTCATGCACAGAGATCAAATGTGACAACACCAGTGCAATTAATCTCACAAAAAATCCAATTCTTCATTCAAGAGCAAAGCATATAGAGATTCGACACCATTTTATTAGAGACCATGTTCAGAATGGAGAAGTAATGATCAAATTCATTGATTCAAAGAATCGGTTGGCGGGCATATTTACAAAGCCACTGGAGAAAAGTCTATTTGAGTCTATTCACTCCAGACTTAATATCTTAAAGTCTGAAGAAGTTCAGGGTAAGAAATAAAAGTCTGAAGATATTCGGACTCGGAAGATTAAGAATTTCGACTGTAAATTAATCCTGTTTAAGCAATTTATTTTCTTGAAACTCGAAAAGGTATGATTACTTATTAACCACCGCTTGATTGATGCTAACTTCCCATAATTTTTGAAGTCATAGCATTTATTCTTTTTCAAAAAGGAAGTTATTATTGAAAAGATAGTTATCCTTTTTTTTTTTCAAAAAGGTAGTTATTCATTTTGAAAAGGCATTTTTTTTTTATTCCTTTATGACAATCCGTATACCTTGTTTCGATTGCTTTATATACAATCTTTTCTTCTTCGTTTTTACTCACAAACCCTAGAGCACAGAACTTCACTTTCTTACTTTTTCTAGTTTAATCCATAAAGTTTTCATCTTTCTCGAATCAAGTTCGAAAAATCCTCTCAAAGACTGTGACAATGTCTTCCCAAAGAAAGTCCTCAAGGATTGCAAGCAGGGGACCACAGCATATGCGTGAGGGTCCTACACATTTGACCTAACCAAGGAGGAAGATTCATCGAGGCAGCAACAGAGTCCACAACATTCTCAACCACGCCATTCTTCTAAGGCTAGATCACACGAATCTCAGCAACATCAAGTGGAAGAAGAAATTCTTGAAGATGTAGAACCCGTAAGGACTCTTAAGCCTGCATTTACTTTCAAACTCTATACTGCCCTGAAGGAAGGAGGTTCTGCCATGACCTTTATTGATGAACTTCTGAAAGAAAAAGGGTACCGAAATGAGTCTTACTTTTTGAGAATGATGGAACGCTTGGGAATTGCCCCTGCTGGTTCGGCAGAAAGGGCGTTTGTGAACTTCCCTAGTGATCCACGTTTTGGAGGGTTTAGTCAACCAGAGGGAAAAGATGACGATGAGAAAATGTACACTCATTTTAAGCCTAGAATGGGTGTTGTTGCGAGAATTCAAGGAAAAGGGGTGGATCTATTTCGTTCTGATGAACATAAGGAAGTTTACTCTAAACTGCTGAAGCGAGGGGTGATGAATCCAAGGAGTGTGGATTTTGATTTTCTTGACTCTCTAAACGAAAAGTTACGGGAAAAATTTTCTCTTCTCCAACTTGAACGTTTTTGCTCTTAGACAGCCGTAGCTCATCCAGAACTTACAGCGTATTTCTATTCCAATCTAAGCTTTTTAGATGCGAATAGATTTTCTTTCAGTGTTAGAGACCAGGATTATGTGGTTGATGTGAACACTCTGGCTGATGTGATTGAGGTAGAGAGAGGGAAATTCCAATCAGTTAGTGTGTCTATTGGTCATGCCACTATGGAGCTTGTTCGAGACAGAGTTGCTGAAGGACGAATTTCGTATTTGAGGATGAGTGGCTCAAATGTCCTGCTCCATAAGATTGTGATTAACTGTCGTAGACTCAAGTCCACATCAAAGACCGACGTTGCCAATTCCAAAGCAAAGATGATGTATGCCATCAACACTAGTTACAAGTTCTCTCTACCACACACTATCATGTTTCACATGTATAGGTCAATGGTAAAGGACAAGGGCCAACTTCCTTATTCAGCTCTTGTTACTCGGCTATTCAGACATCTCAATATTCAACCTCCAAAATTCTTTTTGTTCAAACCTGTGATCCAATGGTGGTGGGACTGAAGATGGTTTCAAAGATGCATCTAAAGGAGCTAAACAAGGCTTTGGAGTGTGTTAAGGAAAAGACCCCTATCAAGACTCGACAAGACCCTGTGGCTGCATAACGGAAAGGCAAGGAGCCCATGAGAGCTCCATCTAAGAAGATGAGAGCACTCATCTTATAGGATGAAGAAGATGATGACGACAAGACCATTTCTGCTCTTGCCTTAAAGAACTTACAGCGTCTTGTTCCAGAGACAAAGGATAGAGAGAACCAAGACTGAGAGGAAACAAAGCAAAGGAATGAAGAGAGTGAAGCAATGAGGAAGGAAGGCGAAGAAAGAGATGCAAAGGAAGAGCATGAAGAAGAAAGAGATGCAGAAGAAGAGGAAGAGCAGAGAAGTCACGATGACTTTCCAGCAGAAGAGGAAAGACAAAGTCATCATGACACTGAAGGAGAGGTAGAGCATGAAGAGTACTTCTCTCCACCTGAAGGCACAGAAACAGGGGGAGCCACTGACAAAAGAGGTAATTCTTCTCTTGCTTTTACAAGTGATGATATCAGCCGTTCTCCTGCCGAACCAGAAGATGTATATGCATCTCAATTTCCTGAAGAAGGAAATGAAATTTCATCTCCCAGTTTGGATATTAATGCTGATGTCCCATCATCTGCCCACACTCCACAATCTTGTGAATGCTAGTATGAGCACCTAGAGGGGGTGAATAGGTGCGAAACCAAACTTTTACAAAGTACAGTGTAAAACCTTATGATTAACCTGAGTCTGTTTAACAGTAGACTTTAAAATAGAAACGAGACTCTAATAATTAAATAAAGTTATGAGTAAAGTAAAAGAGTTTAGGAAAGAGAATAAGAACACAAGGTTTATAGTGGTTCGGCTTATTCCAAGCCTACGTCCACTCTCCCGCACTGACAACCTACCGGCTAGATTTCACTATGAATCAAAAGAGTCGTTACAGTATCACGTCCTTGATTCCATAGTATAGAGACTCTGCTACACTTTCTTAAGGTCTCGCAAATGTATGAACTCTCTTTTGTGTACAAGTTTACGCTTAACAATTGAATTGACAAAGAACAAGGAGCTTCAGATTTTGGAATTTATCTATCACGCGCACACTTGAATAACTGGAACATCTTCCTTATATACTCCTTCATGCCTTCATAACCGTTGGCACTTTCCAAAGGAGCTCTTCCAATTTACCTGTTGGACAGATTCAATTAAGGAGATCTCGAGTTATTTAAGGAATATGATGATAGCCCAACAATCCTGCTCGCTCATACAATCAGGATCTAGGTTTCCATAAGTAAAACCTTCCAAGTATGCTTCGCCAATCAACGGATCTAATTTACCCAAATTGAAATCAAAACGAATAATAGATTTTGAGATGTTATATCCAGCCAAGAGATCTTCTTCAGTCGATAGAATAAAATCCTCAAAGAAATACTCAACTCTGGATAAGTCTTCTTCGACGGTCTAGAAACTATCAATGAGGGTAGACTTTAAATCTTGAGTCTGGTGGTCCGGCGGTCTCCAAACTTTGATGAAAGAGTCTGCAGGTCTTCAGAATAGACTGATGGAAACGTTTTGTCAGCTTCAAAACAAATACGGAAGTTTTCTCCAACAATCTCCCCCTTTTTGATGGTGACAAAACTTTCCTGCATATTTGGATACTTTTGACCTGCAAGACAGTACTCAAGCAAACTGAGAGTGCTAGTATGAACACCTAGAGGGGGGTGAATAGGTGTTTATGATAAATCTTGGCAAATATATGCGGAATAAAATAAACTTCAAACAAAGGAGTTAAGGAAGAGAATAAGAACACAGAAATTATAGTGGTTCGGCTTAATCCAAGCCTACGTCCACTCTCCCACGCTAATGACCTTCTTGTTTGGATTCCACTATGCAATCAACAAGAGATTACAACTCCGAGTGCAAACACTTAGTAGATCACACTATCTCACTAAGTCACTCTCTTGGTATTTCTCTCACGATTACAAATGTTTAAGCTCTCAAGAGACAAGTATATGATCGAAAGTCGCTCAGACTTTGGAATTATAAATTCTACGCTCCGTCTTTTACTTGCTCATCGGTCCATGATCTCCTTAAATACTCCTCCACTTCCAAACTACCCGTTGGACGGTATCCCGAAGAATCGTCTTCCAATATACCCATTGGACACTCGTATCTTAGAAGATTTGGTAGCCGTTGAGTGACAAAGGTAGAATCCCAACTTGATTCCGATCGCCCATACAAACGAAATCTTGGTTTCCATAAGTAAAGCTTCTTCGTATAGAAAGATCTTGTCTTCAAGATCCAATCGTCAATCAAATAGATTGAATCAATCAAATCAATCTTGATGTGGAATCCAAACCGGATCACTAGCCGTTATATGATTGGGCTTGAGTTACGTTACATGTCAAATCGGATGTAAAGTCGATAGCCATAGACTTTACAATCTCGAAGTCTGTAGACTTTAAAATCTGGGTTCAGACTTTACAATGCGAGTCGTACCCGGTTCGGCTTGACATAGAGAGTCCGTCTTCTGGTTCGGCTTCGGCATAGAGTCGTCTTCGGTTCATCATTCACGTTCAATCTGGAATTAGTCGAGTTGACGGACTTCGAGGTAGAACAGACTTTGATACTAAAGTCGGCGGTCTTGGACTTTGAGTCTTGAGTCCGCGTCTTGGACTTTGAGTCTCGAGTCCGCGGTCTTCGGACTTTGAGTCTCGAGTACGGGTCTTCGGACTTTGATAATATCCTTTACATGTTCTATGATCTGCATGGTCTATTACTTAACCATTAAACATGTTAGTAGCCTTTGATTTATTTTGTCATCTTCAAAACATCATAAGGGATTTCCCTAACACAAACATGGATATTTCATAAAATATAATTGGCTTAGTAAAGATAGCATTAGATCAGCATCCACAGGAAATAAAAAAGTTAGTCTTGTAAATAAACAACTATCTTTGCCATGAAATACCAACAGTGCTTAAGATGTTGCAGCAAACATTTAAATGATCAAGCATTCCAAATCCAAATCCAGTCACAACTAAACAACCAAACAAAAGTAAAAGTCAATCAAAAAATAAGTCAAACAAGAGTTAAATCTCAAATATGCACCATCTCCCCCTTTTTTGTCAACATGAAAAAAGTAGAGACAAAAAGATAATGAAATTAGGATTGCTTTGGAACGTGAATAAGCTGGAAATCTCCCATCGACTGGACAATTCCTTCCAACTTTTTCAAATCCTCATTCAGTTGAGCTACTTCTTGTGAATAAGCTGGAAATCTCCCATCGACTGGACAATTCCTTCCAACTTTTTCAAATCCTCCTTCAGTTGAGCTACTTCTTCACCCTTGGCATTTGCTTGAACTTGAAGAGCAAGGGCTTGAATTTGATCATGTAAGGAAACTGAAGAGGCTTGACCGCATTGTGCAAGTTACGAACTTCGCATCCCAAGGCATAAATCTTTCCTCGCATCTCCATAAGAATATCAAGCGGTCTTCGAAAGTTTGGTGAATTATCGGTCCCGAGTGCTAGCTTCTACATGATCGGTAGGAGTATTGGCAGATGATGGCAAGTCAGCATGATCACTCAGGTTTGGCGATGAAACCTCATGACCTTTCTCTGAAAATTGAGATGCATAGATGTCTTCTGGATCTGCAGGTGAACGGCTAACACCTTCACTAGTAAAAGCAATTGAAGATGTACCTCTTTTCTTAGCAACTCCCCTGTTTCATTGCCTTCGGGCGGTGAAGTACTCTTCATGCTCTGTTTCCTCTTGTTCACCTCTGTCTTCTTCTTCTTCTTCTTCTTCTTGAGTCCTTTCTTCCTCTGCTTCTTTTCGCATTGATTCTTTTTCTCCACTCCTTTGTTCGAACTCTTCTCTGTCTTGATCCTCTCTCTCTCCTCGTCTCGGAACAACGATGTAAATTTCTCAATGCAAGAACTGAAATGGTGATATCGTCCTCATCCTCCAAGATGAGTGCTCTTCTTTTCTTTGATGAAGCTGTCATGAGCTCCTTCCCTTTCCGTTTTGCAGCCGAAGAAACTTAGTGAGTCTTGACAGGGGTTTTCTCCTTTGATCGCTCCAATGCTTTGTCTAGCTCTTTCAAATGCATTTTGGAAATCATTTTCAGTCCCACCACCATTTGATCACATGATCGAACACACAGAATCCTGGGAGGCTGAATATTCAATTGTCTAAATAACTTTGTAACAAGCGCTGAGTAGGGAAGTTGTCCCTTGTCTTTCACCATCGTTCTATACATGTAAAACATGATTGTGTGAGGCGAGAGAACTTTTGCCAACGTTGATGGCATACATCAACTTTGCTTCCGAGTTGGAGACATCGGTCTTCGAAGTCGATTTGGGTCTGAGGCAATTGATCACGATCTTGTGAAGCAAAATATTTGAGGCATTCATCCTAAAGTATGAAATTCGTCCTTCCGCCATTCCATCCCGAACAAGCTCTACCGTCGCATGACCAACATACACACTAATTGATTGGAATGCCCCTCGCTTTAGCAACTTAGAGTAAAGTCGCTTGTGTTCCTCCGAGCAAAACAAGTCTGTCCTTTTGCTCCAAATATTTACCGCAACATCCATTTTAGGCTTAAAATGAGTGTACATTTTGTCATCATCATTCCCATCAGGTTGACTAAGACCTCTAACATGTGGATCACTAGGGATATTCGCAAATGCTTGTTCTGCCAACCCCTTAGGAGCAACTCCCAATCGTTCCATTATACGCAAAAAGTGGGTTTCAGTTCGATACCCTTTCTCTTTCAAAAATGCATCAATATAGTTCAAGGGAGTGCCTCCCTTCTTCAAAGCAAAATAAAGTTTAAAGATAAAAGCGGGCTTTTGAGTTCTTACGGGTTCTACCCCTTCAATGATTTCTTCTTCCGCTCTTTGATCAACACCCTGAGGTCTAGCTTGAGGAGATTGACACGATTGAGAATGTTGTGGGCTCTGCTGCTGTCTTGGAGATTCTTCTTCCTTGGTGAGGTCAAAATGCGTAGGACCCTCACGCATGTGCTGTGGTCCCCTGTTCGCGATCCTTGAAGACTTTCTTTGGGAAGCCATTCTCACAGTCTTTGAGAGATTCCAAACTCGATTCGTGAAAAAGGTGAGAACTTTGAAGATTAAACTAGAGAGTAAAAATAAGAAAGTGATGGTCTGTGCTTTTAGGGTTTGTGAGGAAGACAATCAATATATAAGGCAGTCGAAAAGAGGTATAAGGAACGACGTAAAAGGAAGAATAAAAAATGCCTTTTCAAAAAATAACTGCCTTTTAGATAACCATCATTTCAAAAGATAACTTCTTTTTCGAAAAGGAATGATTGCAATAATCACGAAAATTAGGGAAGCTAACATCAATTAATTACAAATTAATAGATGAACGTACCTTTTCGAGATTTTATCCGACATATAAAATTCTAAAACAGAAATAACTTACACTCGTGAATCTTAATCTTCGAGTCCGAGAATATTTAGACTTTTATCCCCGAGTCTAAACTTCTTGAGACTTTAAGATATTGAGCGGAATGAATAAGCTCAGATTGACTTTTCTCCAAAGGCTTTGTAAAAATGTCCGCTAGTTTATTCTTTGAGTCAATGAATTGAATTAAGACTTCTTCATTTTGAACATGGTCTCTAATAAAATGGTGTCGAATCTCTATGTGCTTTGCTCTTGAATGAAGAATTGGATTCTTGGTGAGATTAATTGTGCTGGCGTTGTCGCATTTGATCTCAGTGTATGAGTCTTCGATTCCAAAGTCTCTTAGATGTTGCTTTATCCACAAAATTTGTGAACAACAACTTCCAAGAGTCACATACTCCGCTTCTCCTGTTGAAAGAGCTACAGTACTTTGCTTTCTTGAAAACCAAGATACTGTCATGTTCCCAAGTAATTGACAAGTGCCTGAGATGCTCTTTCTATCAAATTTGCATCCTGCTAGGTCTGCGTCCGAATATCCAATGAGAGTAAAGTCTCATTCTTTAAGATACCAGAGACCTAAATTAGAGGTTGATGCAACGTATTTGATGATGCATTTTGCAACACTTAAATGAGATTCTTTGGGATCTGATTGAAATTTGGCACAAATACAAACACTAAATAAAATGTCGGTCTAGAAGCGGTAAGATAAAAAGTGAACCAATGATACTCTGTATAGCTTGGTCAATTTTCTTTCCTCCTTCATCTTTGTCCGGTTTGAGAAACTTGACATTGGTATATCAATCTTTTTGCAATTCTCCAAACCAAACTTTTTAACAAGTTCTTTAGCATATTTTTCTTAGTGAATGAAAATTCCTTCCTTCAATTATTTTACTTGAAGTCCGAGAAAGAAGGATAGTTCACCCATCATGCTCATTTCAAACTTAGAGAATTTCTTGCATAGATTTTCGTTAGGTGATCCAAAAATAATATCATCAACATAAATTTGAACAACTAAAAAGTTTTTGCTTTCTCTTTTGATAAACAATGTAGTATCTATTTACCTTTAACAAAGCCATTTTAAATTAAAAACTTACTTAACCTGTCGTACCAAGCTCGAGGTGCTTGCTTGAAACCATATAGCGCATTTTTCAGTCTGAATACAGAGTCTAGTTTCCTTGGGTCGTCAAAACCGAGAGGTTGTTCCACATAGACTTCCTCTTGGATAAATCCATTTAGGAAAGCGTTTTTGACGTCCATTTGGAATAACCTGAAATTCTTATAACAAGCGAAAGCAAGTAATAATCTAATTGCTTCTAACCTTGCTACTGGTGCGTAAGCCTCATTATAGTCTATCCTTTCTTCTTGCGTATATCCTTTGGCCACGAGTCTTACTTTGTTCCTTATGACTTTTCCTTTCTCGTTCATTTTGTTCCCGAAAACCCATTTAGATCCAATGATAGATTTACCTTTTGATTTAGGAGTCAATTCCCAGACATCATTGATACTGAATTGCCTGAGTTCTTCTTGCATAGCTTCAATCCAGCTTTCATCAGTTAAAGCTTCTTCTATACTCTTGGGTTCTATTTTAGAAATAAGAGCCACAGCACTAGACACTTCACGCCTTTTGGATATTGTATGAATTCCTTCATTAATGTCACCAATAATGAGTTCTTTGGGATGACTGGACTTGTGCTTCCAGTTGCTGGTTAGTTTGTCACCTGTTGATCTTTCTCTTTATTTGATTCTTCAACGATCATTCGTTCTTTGGTCTTCGAAATACGGCGCTTACGGAGATTTAGACTTTGTAGAGTCGGAGCGGGTTGATTCTTCGGTTGAGTCGAATCGATTGATTTTGCATAAAGTTTTGAAATTTGACATTCATCGATTCCTCCACAGATTGAGTCTTTTTGTTGTATACTCTGTAAGCTTTGCTGGTGGTTGAATATCCAAGGAAGATGCATTCATCTGATTTTTCTTCAAACTTACCAATTCGATCATTTGCATTTTTTAATATAAAACATTTGCATCCAAACACATAAAAATAGGAAACAATTGGTTTTTTTTTTCCTTTGAACAACTCATAGGGAGTTTTCTCCAAAATAGGCCTTAAGAAGACTCTATTAATAATATAGCATGCTATATAAACTGTTTCAGCCCAAGAACGAGAGGAAATGTTACATTCAATTAATAAAGTTCTAGCCATTTCTTGCAACGATCTATTATTCCTTCCGCAACTCCATTTTGTTATGGAGTGTATGGTGAGGAGAATACATGCTGAAAACTAGATTCATCACAGAATTTAGCAAAGTCTTGATTTTCAAACTCACCTCCATGGTCCGTCCGTATACTTCAAATAACATACCCTTTCTCATTTTGAACTTTCTTAGCAAATTTTATAAAATAAGAAAAGGTTTCGGACTTACTTGCCAGGAAATATACCCAAGTGAACCATGAATAATCATCCACTATTATTAGGCAATATTTCTTACCTCCAATGCTCTAGGTTCTGGTTGGTCCGAAGAGATCCATATGCAAGAGATGCAGCACCCGATTAGTGGAAACTTGATTTATTGGTTTGAAAGAGTTTCTAACCTGTTTTCCCAATACACATGGTGTGCATAGTTCAAATTTTTGAAATGTCAGGTTGGGTAGTCCACGAACAAGCTTTTTTGCAGAGATCTTAGCTATTTGCTTCATATTGATGTGGCCAAGTTTTCTATGCCAGAGATTAGCTTCCTCTTGAATTGAAATTAGACATTGGGACTTTTTTGGTTTGATATCCAAGAGATATATATATTCCCATGTCTTCGCCTCATGAATGTCTAAGAGGCTTTACTGGTTCCTGAACATATTCCTTCTTGAAAGTTGATTTTGTAGTTGATACTCAACAAGTTGTAGTTGAGTCATTCCACTAAAGAAACATTACTGATTGTGAGACTTCCAATCTTTACGGTTCCGTATCCTACAATTCTGCCTTTGCTATTTCCTCCAAAAGAAACTTTTCCACCATTAACTTGCATAAGCTTTATGAAACAACTTGAGTCTCCTGTCATATGTCTTGAGTATCCACTATCCAAGTACCATTTAACATTTTTCTTGATAGTAGTAACCTGCATTTAGAAAAGAAACTCAAGCTTTCTTTGGTACCCATACTTTCTTGGGTCCAATGGAGTTAATGCAATATACGGTCTTTGCCCAAACCTTCTTAACAGGTTTCCAAACCATAGGACATTCTTTCTCAAAATGTTCTGAGCTATTGCACTTAGAACATTTGAGAGCACTGCAGCCTACATGTTTTACAAAGACTTTTTGGAAATAATTTCTATAAAAATCTTTTGTAGGTCTCTGTTTAATTATTTCCTTTACTTTTGGAAAATCAATTAGATGAATTATTTCAGCAGTCATTCCCAAGCCTGATTTGTTAAAGTAAGGTCTTTGTGCTAAAAGAATCTTTTCTAATTTCTCAGAACCTATTAAAAATCTTTTTGAAATACTTGAGATATCATTTTTCAAAAGTGCATTTTTTTAAAAGTGAGTCTGCATTTTCTTTCAAAGTAATAACACTTTTATCCAAATTTTCGACTTTTTCTTTCCAAATAATCTCATGTTGCTTCAGTACAGAATTTTCTTTTTTTAGTTCGGAAATTCTCTTGAGAGAGGTTTTGAGACTAAGACACAATTCATTAATATATTTAGAGACTTTAGTAGGAATTTTTAAATTACTTACCTCGATTTCAATGTACGAGTCTAGGTTTGTCTCAAAGTCCGAGTCCGAGTCCGATTGTGCCATTAGACAAATATTAGCATAATCATCATCACTCTATTCACACTCGGTATCACTCCAAGTTTCGCTTTGAGAGCTTTTACGTATTTCTCAGCTTTTCCTTTATTTTTCTTGATAAGAGACAGTTGGGTCTGATGTGTCTCTTTTTCTTACATTCAAAACAAATCACATATTTGTTGGAATCATCATCCTCTGCTGATTTATGTTGAAACTTTTGAGAACTTTGTTTCTTCGAATTGAATCTTCTTCCATTCTTGTTCAGTTTTCTGAACCTTCTTATCATGATAGCAAGTTATTCATCGTCCATATCGTCTTCAGAATCTGTAACATCAGAATCATCATTATATTTTAATGCGATGGATTTTTACCTTTGGGATCTTCATCTTCATTAATTTGCTCCACTTCATAAGACTGAAGAGTGCCAACCAATTTGTCAACAGAGAGAGGCATGATTCTTTGTGTCTCCTTTATTGAGGTCTTTACGTGATTCCAATCTTTGGAAAGTTCACGCAGTAACTTGTTAACCTTCATGGGTCCAAAGATTGTTGACATTGATACTTAAGACCATTCACGATTTCTGTAAAACGACTAAACATGTCCGTGATAGATTCTCCTGGTTTCATCCTGCATGCTTTATATTGACCGAGCAGAATATTGATTCTGGTTTCTTTCACTCGATCGATTCCTTCATAGGTGATGTGCAATCTATCCCAAACTTCTTTAGTTGTTTCACAAGAAGATATTCTGTTATATTCAGTAGGAGATAATGCACGATATAAAGAATAAATTGCTTTTGCATCAAGAGCTTGTCTCTTGGTTATCTCTTCTTAAGTCATATCGCTGGACTCAACAGCCTCTTTTCCCCTTTCTGAGACTATTGTAGTTTTAGGAATGATTCATTTGTCTACCACATCCCATTCAAGAGGATCTTTTGACCTTAGGAATGCCTTCATTTTGTTTTTCCATATGTTGTATTCCTTCCCATCAAAGTATGGCGGTCCGGTGTTAATTTGCTCTTCAACAAGCCTGGAGCCAGCATACTAGCCATGGATCGTCAACTCTGAACTAAAAACACTTCAATTTAAATGAGTACATGAGCTCTGATACTAATTTTGAATGCTAGTATGAGCACCTAGAGGGGGTGAATAGGTGCGAAACCAAACTTTTGCAAAGTACAGTGTAAAACCTTATGATTAACCTAAGTCTGTTTAACAGTAGACTTTAAAATAGAAACGAGACTCTAACAATTAAATAAAGTTGCGAGTAAAGTAAAAGAGTTTAGGAAAGAGAATAAGAACACAAGGTTTATAGTGGTTTGGCTTATTCCAAGCTTACGTCCACTCTCCCGCACTGACAACCTATCGGTTGGATTTCACTATGAATCAAAAGAGTCGTTACAGTATCACGTCCTTGATTCCACAGTGTAGCGACTCTGCTACACTTCCTCAAGGTCTCACAAATGAATGAACTCTCTTTTGAGTACAAGTTTACGCTCAACAATTGAATTGACAAAGAACAATGAACTTCGGACTTTGGAATTTATCTATCGTGCACACACTTGAATAACTGGAACATCTTCCTTATATACTCCACAATGCCTTCATAATCGTTGACACTTTCCAAATGAGCTCTTCCAATCTACCCATTGGACAGAATCAATTAAGGAGATCTCGAGTTATTTAAGGAATATGATGATAGCCCACCAATCATGCTCGTCCATACAATCAGGATCTAGATTTCCATAAGTAAAACCTTTCGAGTATTCTTCACCAATCAACAGATCTAATTTACCCGAATTGAAATCAAAACGAATAATAGATTTCGAGTTGCTATATCTAGCCAAGAGATCTTCTTCAGTTGATAGAATCAAATCCTCAAAGAAATACTCAACTTTGGATAAGTCTTCTTCGACGGTCTAGAAACTGTCAATGAGGGTAGACTTTAAATCTTAAGTCTGGTGGTCCGGCAGTCTTCAGACTTTAACGAAAGAGTCTGCAAGTCTTCAGACTAGACTGATGGAAACGTTTTGTCAACTTCAAAACAAATACGGAAGTTTTCTCCAACAAATTTGACCATACTGAAGCAAGCACTCAAACTGATAACTCAGCAGACCTTAAGAGATTACTCGATGTTCTTATGGAGATCGGGGGATAGATTTATGCGTTGGGATGTGAATTTCAGAATATGTAGACTGCTAATCAAGCCTCTTCAGTTTCGTTGCACGATCAAGTTCAAGCCTTTAGTCTTAAAGTTCAAGTAAATGCAAAGGGTGATGAGGTTGCCCAACTAAAGGAGGATTTGAAGAAGCTGGAAGAGACTGTTAAGTCAATGGGAGATTTTCAGTCTCGTTTGAAGATGTGGAAACTCTTCTGTTAAAGTCTGAAGACCTCCAGACCCAAGACTTAAAGTTTGCCCTCATTGATAGTTCCTAGACCGACGAAGAAGTCTTATTCAGATGCGAGTATTTCTTTAAGGATTTGATTCGTTTGGTTGAAGATCATCTCACGGATGGAGATAGCATCTTAAGATATATTATTCGTATTGCAAATAATTCGAGTAATTTAGATCCGGTGATTGGCGAAGTATACTTGGAAGGTTCTATTTATGGAAACTTAGATCATGATTGTATGGGCAAGCAAGATTTGTGGGCTATCTTCATTTTCCTTAAGTCACTCGAGATCTTTTTAGTTGATTCTATCCAACAGGTAGATTGGAAGAACTCCTTTGGAAGGTGTCAACGGTTATCATGAATGAGTATATAAAGAAGACTCTCTAGTTATTCGAGTGAGTGCGAGATAGAAAAATTCCAAAGTTTGAAGCTCCTTGTTCTTTGCTAATTCATTTGTTGAGCGTAAATTTGCATTCAAAAGAGTGTCTAGATACTTGTGAGACCTTGAGGAAGTGTAGCAGAGTCTCTACACTGTGGAATCAAGAACGTGCACTGTAACATCTCTTTTGATTCTTAGTGAAATCCAGCCGATGAGCTGTCAGTGCGGGAGAGTGGACGTAGACTTGGTTTAAGCCGAACTACTATAAACTTCGTATTCCAATTCTCTTTCCCTTGTCTCTTTACTTAATTCACGGCGTTATATATTACTACAAATCTTCTATATCTAAAGTCTACGGTTTTTCTTAAAAGTCAAATTAAGTTGCTAAATCTTGTAAAATTTGTTTTTACACCTATTCACCCCTCTCTAGGTGTTCATACTAGCACTATCATGTTTGATGTAAGTTCCTTAGAAGACTTTTTTGTTTTTTCTCCTTGTGATGATGATTGTTTGTGGTGCCTCATGTCATGCACCCCATGTCTTAATTTCTTTGTGTCTCATAAGGTGGGAGACTATACTTTTATGAGGATGGGCAATTATGATGTTGCGAAAATTGTTGATGTTGTCTAGAAACTAGCTTGGGCAACAAACTAATGCTCGAGCATGTGAGGCATATTCCGAACATTGGGGCGAACTTGATTTCTGCTGGAAATTTAGATGTTGACGGTTTGGAAAGTTGGCTCAAGGATGGGACTTGGAAGATAGTCAAGGGGTGTCTCATGCTAACAAGGAGGAGGAAGTGTCGTAACTCTTTACCGCACACAAGTTAAGGCGTGGGAGGACCAAATTCATGTCGTGGGAGAAGAAGCCACACCTGATCTATGGCATACGACACTCACAATGTATGCATAAGTTGCTTTGATAAAACAAAATGTCTAGTACAAGATTAAGCAATGTCGTGTCATGCTTTTTCTCTCGTCTTGTAGAGTTTTCTCCTACCAGTATGGTAGCTTAATACATCAACCCTAATTGTCTTCTTCTTCCCCTTTCTGACTCTCAACCATGCCAATTTCTTCCATTCTCGCCCCTTTCTACCTTCTCTCTTGGTGACAGCTTCACAAATGTCTGCTTTCGCTTCTTTACCCTACTTAGCACTCGCATTTTGGTGCCTTTTTCTTCCCCACTGATGCGAGTTTTCTTGCCCATCCTTCCTCTTCGCCAGACTTGGGTTAATTCTTCTGCCTCATCGTTTCGTTGCCCCTTCTTTCGTCAGGATTAGTCTCTTGCTGTTTGCATGGCCGGGTTTTTTCCCTGTTTCGATAATACCCATCTCAGTTGTAACCCTTAGTTAGGTCATGGAACACAATGATGCCGAGAACTCTTCTCGACTTGCTGCGCTCTGCCAACGACTGGGGCGATTATGCTCGGCATAGAACATTGATGTGTGGGATGTCGAGCCATCTCCTACAACACTGGAGGAATGTCAATTGACTCTCATAGGTAAAATCAATTCCAATCCCTCTATTAATTTTCTGGCATTTCAAAGCGCTCTGAAGAAGGCATGGAGGACAGAATAGGTGGAAATTTTGCAAAGGGAGGTGGGTTTATATTTAGCAAAATTTAAAGCTGAGGCGGACAAATAGAGAATTTTAGAGGGCGGACCTTGACTTTTTTTCCGGTCATCTCGTTAATTTCAAGTCATGGATTCAAAATACTCCATTGCATTGCTACGACTTTTCCACCCGCGCCTTCTAGGTACAAATTTTCGGTCTGCCTTTGGAGTGCTGCACTGAAGATATGATCATTAAGGTAGTTAGGAATGTAGGCTGAGTGTTACAAGTAAAGGCTGATAGTATAGCAGGCTCTACATTGAGAGTGGGCAGAGCAAGGGTTGAACTTAATCTATCTAAACCACTGAAAACAGGACAACTAATCAGAATAAAAAACAAGACTATATGGTTGGATTTCAGGTATGAGCGACTTTCACACTTCTGTTATTTGTGTGGTAAATTAGGCCATTACACAACGTCTTGTATAGTCATTCCTGTTGACGAAACCAAGCTAGATGGAAAGGACAAGTTGCCTTATGGTCAGTGGCTCCGAGCAGAGGTTAAGGAGTCTAGTCCTTACTAGAAGCTTTACTATAAAAAGTTGGATATGGAGGAGGAAATGGAGGATAGTGTACCTGAAACGCCCCCCACAACTGCTAATCACCTCCCTTTACTGCTGCCACTAGCCACCATACAAGAGGCTCCCATGTTCTAGCCCTCTACAATCATAAGGACTTCATCGCCAGCTCAACAGGATCAGCCTTCTCAAGGTGGTGCCTTTATGGCATCCTAAAATTTCATAGCAACTCCTGGATATACCATGAACCATGAATAGGTTATGGAAGCGTCATCGACTATATTATATTCATTAGACCAATGAATTACAATAGATCAAGGCCGAGCAATGAATGGACAATTATTTTGTTGGAAATTATAACCTATGTCCATGAGTGATCAAGGATTGTACTAAGGGACAAATTGATAAGGAAAATTTTTATTCTTGGCCGTGCGCTTTATAAGTTGGATTTTATTGATTTATGTTACAAAGTTTTATGGCCATATAAATTTGCAATTATGTATTTATATAAGTGAGGATTAAATGGAAAAATATGAGAAGGTTTGGGCTGATTTTCTTAAGGCCAAACCAGCCCAAAAACTAGCCCACAGCCCACCGTTTCCCCCCATTTGGTCGACCAAGCCTGGCCCAAATGAGGCCCATTAGCCTTGCATGAAGATCAACAAGTGGCGTGAAGGGTGCTATAAGTGGCGAGAGGAACTTACCAAGTGTCCATTGCCATGCAAACCTCATGATTACTAGTTAATCATGAGGGTGAAAGGAAGAAAAAGGGAGAGAGAAGGGGCGGATTGCACGAGGGGAGTGATCGTGCAAGAGAGGGAGAATTCGAGAGAGAAGGAGAGAAAGAAAGAGAGAAAGCCGAGGGAGAGAGAGGGTTCGTGGGTGCTTCGGCGAGGGAAGAGGAAGACCAAGCCCCCACCATGCGTGCGCCTAGCTTCGCCGTCGACCGTGCTATGTTTGAAGTCCCGAGTCGCCGTTGCTTGCTTGATTTCGTCGGATCTAAGGCAAGTAGATTCCATTGATCTACACTTTGCTTGCTGTGATTGTGTGTGATGTATGGTGAATTTCGGAGGTGGTGGAGGTGAGAATTTTCGAAGTTATGGGAGTAGTGCCTTAGTCTAGTAATCTGTTTTCTGGAAAAACAATCCAACCTTTGGTGATTTTGTGAGCTGCATGCAATTTTCTAGTTGGAATCTCACTTCGATTTTTTGATGAAAGTTGTAGAAGACTTCTTGAAGATTAAAATACTAAAATTTTAGATGAAACGGACAAGTATTGGATGGTGAAACCATTTTTCTTCAAAGATACTAGATCTGGAAAACTGATATGTTGATCCCTTGCGGTTCTGTGAATTTTGTGAAATTATCTAGTCCGAATTTGATCTCGTGTCCTTGATAAGAGTTGTAGAAAACATCTTGAGGAGAAACATACTGAAATTTGAGAATAAACGGACCAGTATTTATTGGGGAAAGGAGTTTTCTTTGAAAGGGATTAAATCTGGAGATTGAGCCGAGGGTTAGGGTGAGTTGTAATAATCATATCTTTTAATCCAGAATGAATTTAGACTTCGATTTCTTCATGGGACTTTTACCACTAGGTCTCAGCTATAACATATTAAAATCTCAGAATTTTCAGAGTTCATTTAAGGACTTAATTGAAATTATTTCCGAAACTGTGCAAAAGTGGTGCTGGAATTTCTTTTGCTGTGAAGTATGGACCTATGTGATTGATATAAAACCTTCTTGACATAGTGTTCTTCATGAAACCTCTTTCTCTAGGTCTTTTATACATTATGTTAAATTTTCAGAATTTATTAATATCAATTACTAATTTTTCCAGAATTTCAATTAAAGGAATGCATTCTGCTTTGTCCGAAAATTTGCTTCATTTTCAAGAACAAATGAATTGCTTTATGAAATGTGATATCGTGGGTGTTATTTGTACTGCATATATGGTGAAATTTGGCATATCACATGACATCAAAAAGGCTGGTTTAAACTTCTGACATTATTGCATCAAATGTTAATTTGAACATGAGATATATATGTGAATATGCATTGCGATGATGATAATACCGTTGGAGGTGTGAGCCGACGATGCCCCGGGCGTGTTGGGATGCCCGGAGGTGTGTGCCGGATGTCCTCGGGAGTTTCGAGATGCCCGATGGTATATCGGTACGTAATTCCAGAGGATGCCTAGTGGTATGTCGGTACGTAATTCCGGAAGGCAGGGGCAACCATTTTCATGGCGAACCCCGGCGATTCCTCGTGATGCCAGTTGGGGTGCGAGATGCCCGGAGGTGTGTGCCGGAGGTTCCTCGCGATGCCAGGTTGGGTGCGAGCGATATATGAGGGATGCAAACACTGGTGCCTAGGAAAAAGATGAGATCCTTTTGAATATCAAAATAGGAATTGAATCATGCACGTGTGTGTGCATATGGCATGGGATATAATTGCCTATGAAATTGAGTTGATATTATATGGCATTAAGAATGCGATCATGAAGGCATTGAATGGATCTCATGATATATGATTGTATGGGTGATATGGATCATGCGCATGTATGTGCATATAGCATGGGATATAATTGCCTATGAAATTGAGTTGATACTATATGGCATTGAGAATGCGATCATGAAGGCATTGAATGGATCTCATGAGAATATATATATATATATATATATATATATATATATGATTGTATGGGTGATATGGATCATACGCATGTATGTGCATATGGCATGGAACATGAATTTCCTTAATGAATGCATCTCATGGAGATATAAGCATAATTGCATGAATGATATGTGCATTTCACATGAAATTGTGGTTGTCTTGCTTGTTACATTGTGTAGTTTGATGGATCTTTACTGTTAAGTGGTTCTACTCACCCCGTTTGAGAACTAACATTTCATACTAGACAAGATACCTCTGCTACCACTGCCACGAGCATGATGGATCGAGTGGTTGGATATGACCGCGAGGAGGAGGATAGCAAAGGAAGGAACTTTTGGACGCCGACACTGGTCGATGGACCTTAAGTATACGACTGTTGGAAAAGATGTCGATCATCTTTTGAAGTATAGCCGAGTATAGAAGACTACAGCATTTTGATGTACTGATGAATGATGTCTATCTGGTTTAAGTAAATAAAACTGTTCGGCTTTTACCTATAAATGTTTAGTTGGTGTGCATCATTTTCTAAATATAGGGAAGGGAGTTGATGGATGTGCTTCCACCATATAAATTGCGCAGAAACCGATCTAAAAGATGTAAACCCCCAAGATTTATGAATTAATATGAAATTCCTTAGTATCAGAGTATTATATTATCAGGCCAAGTGAAAGGTAAGCGGATTGTGGTGACCCTAATGGTTCGGGGGCCGACGAGGGGTGCCACAGCCTTGCCAGGTAGCGTTCTTACAACTGCTCTATTACTTGCAACAGAGAAAATGAAAGGGGTTCAGGTTTAAGCTAATACTTTCATTCAGGCTAAGAAATCAAAGAGTTCTCGTCCTTCTCCTAAGATTGGACCTGCCAATAAGCCTAAACGTTATAATCCTTATGACTTACGAGGTGTAGCTCTAGCTGATTTAGATGAATCATTGTTCTTAGACACACCTATCTTGGAAGCAAATGAAGTTGAAAGTTGAGTGAAGGTGGCTGGCCCTCAACAGCCACCGGGTCATAGATGAAACTCTTGAGTTGGAACTGTCAGGGATTGGGCAATCCCCTGACAGTCCAAGCGCTTAAAGCCCTAGTGGCAAAGGAAAAGCCCGATCTTCTTTTTTTGATGGAAACTAAACATAGAGAGGATTTTCTTCAACGTTTGAACCGCGGCCTACATTTTGGGAACCTTCAGGTGTTCTGTTCGGTGGGATCAGCTGGGGGTTTGGCTATCTTCTAGAATGCTAGCCTTTGCTTGACAACTATTAGATTTACTCCGAATTTTTTTGACTTGTTATGCAAGGATGTTTTGGAGGATAGTACATGGCGTATCACTTGTCTACACGCCCCTGCAATATATCATTTAAGACAACAACTTTGGCAGGAGTTATGCCAAATCAGCTATGAGAATCACTTTCCATGGGTTTGCTTAAGCAACTTCAACGATATCCTTTATCACTGGGAGAAGGTGGGAAAACGACCAGTGGATTTTTTTCGTATGTCTTTGTTCCGAGCTATGTCGAATGACTGTTCTCTCATGGACCTAGAGTATAAAGGATGTGCTTTTACTTGGCAGAATAATCGAGAAGGGGATGAAGTAGTTAAGGAACGTCTGGATAGGGTCCTTTGTTATATGGAATGGCGTTTAAAGTTTCCTAATGCATAAGTGTTCACTCTACCTGCAGTAGCCTCAGACCATAGTCCTCTTTTATTATATACTACAGCTACTAAGACCCTGTTTGGTAACCATCCAAACATGGCCAACCCCCCCGATTCTTTGTTCCCTTAATCGGTTTCGGCCTAGAATCGCGTTTGGTAAAATTTTTGTTCCAGGAACAAATTTGTTCTCGAACAGATTGGGAATAGAATCAAGAACCAAAAAAAGTTGATTCTTCTTAGGGAACGAATTTGAGAATCAAAATCAAGAAATTTTCTTCTTCCCTTCGGCCAATCTCGCGACTGTCGTCCACCACCGCCCGCCACCATCCGCCGCTGCGGCCGACGCCCACCGCCCGCCGGCCGCCGTCGCCGCCGCCGGCCACCGGTCCGGCGAGCTCACCGAAGGCTCGCCCGAGACTGGGGGCGAGCTCGCGAGCTCGCCGGAGGCAAGCCCGGCCACTGCGAGGCTCGGCCTCCCGGACCGGCGAGGCCGAGCCTCGCATCGGTGGCCAAGTGGGCCTCGCCGGGCCGGGCGAGGCCTGCCGGCCGGGCGAGGCCCGCCTCGCCGAGGCCGGGTAGGGCCGGGCAAGCCTCGCACGCCCGGCCACCGGTGGCCACGCGAGGCTCGCCTGGCCACCGGCGAGGCTCGCCCGCCCCGCCGGTGGCCTGGCAGGCCTCGCCCAACCCCGACGAGGTCGGCCTGGCCACCGGCGGGGCTAGGCGAGCCTCGCCCAGCTGCCGGCGAGGCTCGGCCGACGAGGGCCGGCGACGCTTCGGAGGTCGCCGGCCCTCGCCCGACCGGTCGCCGGTCCGGCGACCGGCCGAAGAAGAAGAAGAAGATGAGAAAAAGAAAAGAAAAAGAAAAGAAAAAAAAAAAGGAAAATGAAAAAATGAAAAAAAGAAAAGAAAAAAAAAAGGAAAAAAAGTAAAAAATTATTTAAAAATTAAAAGAAATTGATTTGGAACAGAATCAATGAACACGGTACCAAACACAATTCTATTCCGTAAGTGGAAATTTTGGACGATTCTACCAAACGGCTTAAAATGCTTAGAATCGGTTCGGGAACGAGAATCAAAAAGAATCGAGTTACGATCGAATATACTCCCGGAACAAAATCGTTACCAAACGCGCCTTAAGGGTACAAGACAATGGCATTTTACATTTGAGGCTTTTTGGAACGAGGATAGTGAATGTCGACAAATCATTAACACTTCCTGGAATTCAATTTTAACAGAGCATTCGTATCTATTGGCCAAATTAAAGCTAGTTGCTGCTGCTTTAACCAGGTGGAGTTGAACAAGATTCAAGAACAATCACATTAGAGTCGCAGAACTGCAGCAACAATTATAACACCTCACTAACCAGACGACTACATTTTCTAATAAATCCACCGTCATGGCTTTGAAGGAAGAAATACACAGGGTATGGCAGCGCGAAGAACAGTTTTAGGCCATGAGATCTAGGATAAATTGGTTGAAATGGGGCGATCGGAACACAAAATTTTTTCATGCCACTACAATTCAGATGAGGCAAAGGAATCGGATTAGTATGCTAAGGGATGAAAATGGCATTTGGGTCAGGGACCCCAGTAAGCTGAAAGACATAACAACTACCTTCTTTTCGACGTTATATACCACAATGGGTAGTCGCAACTATGGACCTGTCTTAGATCAGTGCCCTAGTGTGGTGACGATGGAAATGAACAATGTATTGACTGCAAAGCTGACTTTTGAAGAGGTGCAACAAGCTACTTTTTAGTTAGGAGCCACCAAAGCTCTAGTCCAGATGGGCTGAATGGTTTATTTTATCAGAATCATTGGGATATTATTAAAGATGATCTCTTCAAAGCGATTCAGAATTTCTTTATCTCAGGTTGGTTACCTTCAGCTTTAAATAAGATTGTTATTACCTTGATTCTTAAAATCCCTCACCCTAAATGCCTGGATCAGTATCGCCCTATCAGCTTGTGTAACTATGCCTACAAGATAATCTCTAAGGTGCTTGCTAATAGACTAAAGCCTATGTTACCAACTCTGATTTCTGAGGAACAATGCGCCTTTGTGAGTGGTCGACAGATACAAGACAACATCTTACTAGTTTAGGAGGTTCTTCATCAATTTCAATCAAAAAGGAGGAAGCGACATTTTCAAGCTGTTCTTAAGATGAATATGCGGAAGGCCTACGATAGAGTCGAATGGGATTTTCTACATGATTATCTACACAAACTAGGATTTCATTCACATTGGATAAGGTTGGTCATGCAGTGTATCACCACAACATCCTCATGTATCAGCATGAATGGCAAGCATTTACGGCCTTTCCATCCTACCAGAGGCCTTCGCCAGGGAGATCTTCTATCCCCATATCTTTTTATCCTTATGGCTAACCTATTATCTTATCTTATTCATAATGGAGTGGATATGGGTGCTCTTAAGGGTATCAAACTCAACAGATGGTGTCCAACTCTATCACATCTATTCTTTGCAAATGACGTTATATTCTTTCTTGATGGAACAATTCATGAATGTGAGAATTTATCAAATGTTTTGAATCAGTATTGCTTAGCAACGGGCCAAGAGGTTAATCGCAACAAATTTGGAATTTATTTTAGCAAAAATTGCCCTGCTACTTTTCAAGAGAATATGGCCAGGGCGCTTAGAGTACCAGTACTGCAAAGATGTGGTAAATATTTAGGAATACCATCTGATTGGGGGCGCTCGAAAAAGGATATGTTCTCGTGGATCTTGGCTAGAATTCATGCAAAACTGGAAGGTTGGAAAGAAAATCTCTTCTCAAAGGCTGGGAAAGAGATTATTCTCAAGACTGTGGTACAAGCCATACCACAGTATGCCATGTCTATATTTAAATTACCTATCTCTCTTTGCAAATCTATCGAACAGTGAATTGCACGATTCTAGTGGCAGACTGATAGAAACAAAGCAGGAATTCATTGGCAAAATTGGGAAGTACTGAAGCAAAGAAAGGAAGTTGGTAGTTTAGGGTTTCGAGATCTTATCGGTTTTAATATGGCCATGCTTGGTAAACAAGCATGGCGTCTTCTTCATCAGCCTTCATCTTTATGGGGTAAAGTTTTTAAAGGATTATACTTTCATTCATCGAATTTCAATACTGCAGAAAAAGGCTCTCGCCCATCCTAGTGCTGGCAGAGTATTCTGAGTGGAAGGAATGCCATTTTACCCTCTATTTGTTGGTCAGTAGGAGATGGGCGATCGATTAGAATAAGGGAAGATCGGTGGCTACCTATTGGAAGACTAGGTGGACCTCCTCTCCGAGAAAACCACAATTGGTGGCTGGCCTTATATATCACACCACCAACACCTGGAAGTACAATATGCTTCACAGATTTTTCGACTCACGGGTGTTTAACTAGATTGCAACTATTCCGGTAAGACCTAATTTTGCCAAGGATAAACTAATATGGACTGCTACCAATCATGGAAATTATACGGTTAAAACTGCATATCATGCAATCAGACAAACAACAAGTAATCACATCAACAGAGCAGCTTCAACCTCTTAACAGCACCCAACCTGGCTATGGCGAAAATTATAGAAAATGCAAACTGCCCCTAAGGTTCGTAATTTCCTGTGGTTACTTTGTCATAATGCTTTAGCAACAAGAGCGAATCTGCACAATCGACATATCATTGACAATCCATGTTGTACATTATGTAATCAGAAGACCCCAGAAGCCCTGGAACATTTGTTCCTGTTCTATCCATGGACTAAGCATGTATGGCTTCATCCCCAAATCGATATTCATATTTCACATCAGGGCATTCAACGTATTGACGACTGAATCATGGAGAAAGTCAGCAAACAGGACCTCTTACCTGGTCTAGCAACTATCGCCAATATTCTTCAGCAGATCTGGTGTGCTCGAAATGCCTTCATTTTCAGCTGTAAGACTCCCGATCCGACTCACGTGGCCGAGGAAGCGATTGCTCAATCCCACGTAGCTTAGGCCTCTGCTCGATCTTTGACCTGCAAGAGCAAATCGCTTCAAAACAAGGGATCTCTATGGCGACCACCAGATCTGGGGGTCTTAAAGTTAAATATTGATGGTTCTCATCAACCAGGAAGTAATGAAAGGGTCATGGCTTGCGTTTGTCGAGATCAGCAGGGAAGACTTACCGATGGTTTTTCCGAAAGCTTTGCTACAACCTCCGCACTGTAGGCAAAGATCCAGGCGTTTTCGCTTGGTCTCCGGCATTTGCTTGGTCAAGGCTTCTCTCACGCCACTGTGCGTTGAATCGGACAGTATGATCCTTGTCCAGACATTGAATCGACAACGGTAGCCGCCATGGGAGGAGAGGAGTCTGTTCTCTGAAGCTGCCTTTTTGCTTTCTCTTTTCCTTAATCTCACCTTGGGCTTGTAGTTGTGAAGCAAATGTGGTCGCTGATTGGTCTGCAAAGGCCCACAGACAGGCTTCATAGAACCAAAACAAGGCCATTTTTCCACCTTCTTACCTTCTTGATCTTGTTTGTGCTGATGCCATTGTTGCGGGTTGTACTTACTTTAGTTCCTCAATATAGTTTCTGTTTTTCCGACTAAAAAAAAAAAACATCCAGCAACTTCAGGGACTCTGAATATTTTTTATAAGTAAGGTGCCGTTTGGATTCATATAAATTTTGTCGATAATCAATGAAATCAATTGGCTTTTTATATATTTCTACGTATATGTTTTTTTTAAGTGATTGTAATGTTGGGTGTTACGCAATTCGAAAGTTAGGTCCGAGTGCTAATTTTGTACATTGTTACCTTAGTCATGTAAGAATTTTCCTGATGTGGGCTACATTAATTAATATTGTAATTTACCATTACACAGTTACTGTAAAACGAGGTTTGGTCTAAGGTAAGATAGAAAGTTTCTTAATTAGTCTAATATGGGGCTGGCTAGTAGTTGAGCCTGGCCCGTAATGAGGAGGCTTGGTTGGAAACTCTATAAATAGTGCTCAAATCTCTCCTCTAACCCTAATTCTCATATGTATTCTCACATAAGGAGCGTTAACCTAACGCTAAAGGTGAGGGGCCGCCTCATTGAGCTAGTGATACGAAGGGTAATAGAGGAGAAGGACTTGATGCGTGGATAATCCCCTTGATGAGTGGGTAATCCCTTTTCTGCTTCCGCTTTAAGTACGATGGATCCTAAAACAAATGCGTTAATCTTTCTACTCAATTATGCATGTTCTTGTTCTAGTTATGGAGATCTTGGGATTGCACAATTTGCGTCCAACAAGCCATCCATATGAATGCTGTCAAATTGTTAATTTATCATAGAACATGGCACTCGACAAATATACTTGTCTAGTTGTTGGAGCTTATGAAGATCCAATTACCAGGAGCACTGGAATCATTGGAGAGCCTACATATTGACACTTGTTAGTCTCTAAAGAGATTTGGATATCTCCCGAAACATCTAGGCTATAATAATACAAAAGATATTGAGTTACATGATGGATTACAATCTTCAAGTGAGTTAGAAAATTATGTGGGACTAGTATCCCTTAGGAAGCTAAGACATTTTGTTGTTTTAGGTTGCTCAAACGTACTTGAAATTCTAAGTTGTTGAACTTTGGAATCGCCGGAAGAATTTTATGTTTAGACTGCGAATTTCTAGGAAGATTAGGTGAGTTATCAAACTTGAAGATCCCAAAGTATTTTCATATCTAATAGGGTGATGAACTGATTCGTGTTGAGGGCCTTGATGAATTAAGGATTTTCGAAATTGTTGACGGCCAAATTGTGCATGTCGTTGAGAAGGTTGATCGATGTGTCCCCCACAAACAATGCCCAACCATTGCCTTACCATTTCTTTTCTTTTCTTTTTCTTTTTAGATTTTGCCTCGATCGAAGCCTTCTCTCTCCCGTTCGACCGTCAATTCCGCTTAGGTTTGATTGCTCTACCCACTTCTCCAATTCTTTTGGCTACGTTTGGTCGTCCGGATTTCTAATTGGGATAAAATGGATAGGACATGATATAAAATTTTGGGATTTTTTTTTATATCCTCGGTCCATTGTTTGGTGAATCGCAAGTATTAAAGTTGGATATATTCACATCATATTATATACATTTTTTAATATAAACGGCATGTCATTATAAATGAACCTAAATGTTCATAAACGGATATGGTGAAAATATCTCGTAACACTATTCCTTAATTTATTTTATTTTATTTTTCCTCTTTTTTATATTATTTTCTTTATTATTTCTTTTTTCCCCTTTCATCATTCTTTAATAAAATTTTATCAAATAGTAAAATGTACTAACATACCTAAAATATATAATAAATATAAATATTTAATTTATAGATTGAATGTTTATTATAAGATAGAATTAAAGTTGAATATATAAATTAACATCGATTAATTAAAAATAAATTTCTATTTTTTATTTTTTATTTCTTAAATTAGAATTCAAATATTATTTATATTGAAATGTAATTTCAATTTTGTTAACTTAATAAGTTTGTTATTTGAGAAAAATAACTTTCCTATTATGGACATTAGAAATCCTATCCACCTTTATCTCACCTCCCCCACGGGATAATTTTATTCTACCTATATCTTCTTATATCCAACTTTATCCTGTCCTAAGTGAGCACCAAACGTAGAATAGGATAAATCATATCCTATCCCAAATTTGTATTGACTGCCAAACACAGCCTTTTAGTATTCCGGCCAATTTAAGACGGGCATAGCTCGTGCATTTGGCCGGTCCACAAGAGGTTCGCAGCAATCTTGCTTGAGTGGACGTTTCGCGTGGACATGTTATTCTCAAACAAATGTCTCTAGTATCCAAGTTATGGGAAAAAAGAACAAGCAGCAGTAAAGAACGAGAATGACGGACCATGGATCAAAATCATTCATTTTAGGCAGATTCAATATCTAATTTTCTTGTGAAATGATTGAGTCGATATGCACATTCTTCATTCTTTATGTATTTCCCACATCACAGGCAATGCAAGGTTATAAACCCTACATTCTCGACGGAGACTCAAGGCCAATATGTCAAGGTAAAATTCTATTTTCCTCGAATTTTTCGTACATTTTTCCTAAAGGAGACTCAAAACCAGCAAGTGGTTTTGGAATGTAGATCAACTGTCTCCTTTCATAGGCCAATCTGTTGTGTCCCAGAAAGAAGACCGCTCGCACGCGTCTCCAGAGTTCTCTATAGGCGCCTCTTCATTTTGAAATACAAGTGCAGGCCTCTTCTATTCATTTAGTTTTTTCAGTGAAAACCGCATGTAATGGTGACTTTGAAATATGGGAAACCATCACTTACTGTTGAATTCCATTTGTTGATCACCTCCAATCAAATTTAATTCCTTTTTTAAGGATATGACGTTAAAAGCATAATCTTTTCGATTAATGATCCAACATACACTAAAAATTAAGTTTCAGTAACCGGAGCACCAAATCCAATAAGCACACTAGAGAGTCATTATATGCCTAAAAAACTCAGTAGAAGACAACCACGATATGAATAAATCTCATCGAACCCATTCTTACTTCAGCAAATTCATTATGAAAATCATTGGCATCTTGCTCGCTCTCGAATACCATGCCTACTGTTGATACATACTACATGACCTAGAAATCTAGAAGGGTCAACATTAGCCCAGTTGAATCACATTAAAAAACATACAAAATGAGAGACAGATCAAGAACTTATGCTCCGACATACTTGAACAAATGAATAGAAATTTAAAAGGAAATACAGTATTGGAAACTCGCGAGAAAATAGAAGTATTGACAGATTATTTAATGAATAAAAATTAAGTTACTCATAGCAATTTCACATATCAAAACATGACTTCTTATAGCAATCAAAACCTAGTTACCATACCATGCATCATGATGCACTAGGCATACGACCACACAAGCCCTATTATCTAGTCCAACCAAGTATCAAAAAGCATGTTATGATGAAAGGGACAAAGAAAGGCATAAAATTCCACCGCAATAGGTGCGCAATACAAGAATCCACCTTTTGCATCCAACATTAGCTCATGGAAAAACAACCGATCGAAAGTGAAACTCACGAGAAAATAGAAGCATCAGCAGCTTGGAGAAGAGGACGACGGCCCAAACCCTTCCACTTCTGTTTGTTGACTTCGTTTTCCTGTTATTTAGATATCGGGCCACTGGAGAAAGGTTAAAACATAAGGCCTACAAAATTCATTAAAGCCCACGTACAGAGCTCGCATTTTCCCAGCCACGGCATGCTTTCTCTCTTGAAGCTTTGACGCGGATATGAGGTTCGATGTGGCTAATTCAGTCTCCAATAACGGCTTAGACTCACCGGCCAGTCAAATGTACACAGGTCCAACCAACAAGTGATCTTTTGTCCAAAAAATATGAACAAAAAATTGCAATCCCTATGATTAAGAAAAAACTCAAATTTTTTTGTTCTTCCCGTCTCGTTACCTTAGGAGATAGCCCATAGCTACAGATCAAAAAAAAAAAAAAAAAGGAAAGAGAAAAAAACCATGGCTGCCGATGCCATATGCACGGTCTCTTTCACCGACACCGTCCGATCTCTTCAGATATTTCTTAACTGGCGCCGAATTCACCACCAGATCTCTTCGAGTAGTTGCCAGGGTAGAGTCGCCACGGCGAAACTGGCTCTCCTTTAGCCTCCTCAGCACCTTCTCCCACGAGATCCTCACCAACCTTTCCCAGTCTTCATATCTTCCCGTCTTCTTCCTTTGTTTACAATTACTACATACTGACCCACTCACTCTCTGTCTCTTCGTAATTACAGTCTCTCCCTGAAACAGTGGTCTCTACATCCTTATTGTGTAGTTAACTGCTCTTATGTCGGTAGTTTCATTAATCTGCATTTTATAATAGCAAGCACCATATTTATCTTCGTATGTCGCTTTACCCAATGTGGCTCAAGCATACCATTTTATTGGCAGCGTCTTTGACCCGAACGCCTCTGGTCATTTGCAGAGACCGAAAAATATGGATCATATGGACGTTGAAACAGTATGTGCTCTTCTGCTCTTCCAACTTTTGGGAAAAATTTCCTTGGTCACTTCCTCAACCAGGAGTCAAGGCTCTGCTGCATTCCTTAGAACTAGTGTCCTAATTGATAATTGGACAGCTTCAGAGTTTTATATGAACTATAAGGCCTTTAAGATTTAGTGAGAAACAGCTAAACTGGGTGAATTGGAGGTTAAGCTTTTTCGGTTCAAAGAACCCAGGCGTGAGCATGGATGCAGGGCCAGTTTGACAACATATTGTCTAAATCGCAGTCTGATAGCTGGGTTAGGGCAGCAATCAGTGGCCGCAGAATTAGACAGGAGACGGGCCCCAGTCTTAACCTTATCCAATATTCCTTCCTAATTTCTAGTTCACACTTGAAAAGTTGGTGCTACTAGGGGCTAAAGGAAAATATGCAAACGCTAGCTGTGATTCATGACTATTCTTTGCTTTTCCTTTTCCTTTTCTCGGTTCTTTATTGTGATGTCCATGTTTCTAGTCAAGACCCGATGGTTTAGTGCGATCAAGTGGGGCAAGGTGCAAGTATCCGTCATTTATCCCAATTTATTAGGTGCATGAAAATGACCCTCTCCGTGAATGATCCACACCAAGAAGCAGTCGACAGTAGCTGCGGGAAAAGACCTGGAAAGGGTGGAGCATGTCTCACCCCCTTCATCTCCTAAGACATAATTGAGCAAATTCTAATCCTGCTCTGAAGAGTAGAATTCAAGCATCAATTAGAATCGCATGCAGAAAAGAGGACATAAGATAAATCTTACCTCTAACCATTGTTTGAATCATCTCTCTAAGAAAAGTTTGGAAATACTAAAAAATCACCCAAGGCATGTCAATTTTGAATGCCAAATAATTTTCAAAAGGTAGGAAATAAAAATAGCACCGAAGAATAGGAACTCGATTTTGGGTCCTGAAAACGAAGTATCAAAGGAGCAATAGACGGGATCTCTGATCAATGGTGTTTACAAGTACTAATTAATGTTTCAAAGCTTTAGAAAATATCATTCCTAAAATATTCCCCTATAATGCCACATGTTGCACCGGCTATTGGCCTAATGTAAGTTGATCACGAGCCTTATCATATGCGTGCGCGCGCAAAAAAAAAAAAAAAAACAAACAAACAAAAAAGGTAGAGGTACAAGGAGTCCTTAAACTAGCAAAATGTCCAAATAGGTTCCTCAACATTTTTTTTTTTAAAGTAGATCCCTAAACTATATACTTGTTTTGTTCGAATTGATTCTTCTGTTAAAATTACAAACGGAGATGCTCATGTGGTCGCTAAATGCTGACATGGCATTTTATGTGTCAAAATTTTTTGCGTAGATATACTAATTTGGGATTTTTTGTGGTCAAATAATTAATTTAGGATAAATTTGTCACAAATATATCAGTTTTGGGTTTTTTGTGGTCTTGACCCAATAAAATAAGAAAAATCAAACAGAAATTCATTTTGGAAAAACGCATGCATCTCCATCTAAAAGAAATTTTGTAGTGCACTTTAGATTGCATTCGTTCTGCTTAAAGATGAATTCATTCTGCAATAAATGAAACCAATTCACGAAATTCATGGGAAATGCATTTGTCTCCTTTGAGTTTTGTAGACGATTGCACTCTTTGCTCGCTTTGGTCCTTTCCACTTGCAAACGAAGCTCCTGGAGAAGCAGGGGATTGTCCTCTTCGACCTTCTTCAATAGGTCATCCACAAACACACGCCTCTCCAGGTCCCCGAGTTTTGCGATGTCCACCACCTCACAGTCCAGTGTAGACACCCTCTCCGATCTTCTTACAGGTACAAGCGATGAGGGACACTGGCTGCGTTTGTTCAAAGATTTCCAATAAAAAGTTCAAAAGCATGAAATCTTTGACTGTTTGCCAATTCAAACTTTGAAGCCAGCTTTCAGCTTTCAATTTGCGAAAATCTTTGAAAGCCCAAAGCTGCAGGACTAACTTTGGGCCAAAGATTCGCCAAATCAAATTATTTACCAAACACAATTGCATTTCCCAGGCTTTGGGGGAACAAAGATTGCATTGACGGACTCAAAACCCTGCAAATCTTTGAACCAAACGCAGCCACTGACCCTCGCTCAGATTTGAGCGAGGGCCCTCCCTCACTGAAGATATGAACAAGAGCCAAAAAAAAGTATATAATTATAGGAACTTGGTTGCACAAAAAAAAAAAAGTTTGAGGGACATGATTGAACATTTTTCAACAATTTAGGGACTTGATGTCTTATTCAAAAAAAAAAAAAAAAAAAGGAGAAAAGAAGAGCTTCTGATTGGCCGTTATGGTCTCCCAGGAGTCTTAAGAAATTTCCTAGAACTCGTTGAAAATTCTTGGACGCCTTGACTGGCGTCCACTTGCTGCTGCAGAACGTTAGGTGGGATATAGACGATTAGATTTGATATTGAAGTGAGCCAGCCAACTTTGTTTCTTCCCTCGGACCAGTCCAGAAAAAATCTCTTATCTTTGAGAAGGATTCTCGCTTTGACTTGACTGTCGCACAGAATTAATATAAAAGATGAAGGATTTATATTTCATACAATAATACAATACCCTCAAATGACATTATGTTATCTTAAAAAAATTAAATCTATTACAAAAAAAAAAAAAAAAAAAAGGTTTAAGTTGTGTGACTCTATGTATTTCAGTTGACTCAAATAATGCGATATGATAGATGTCTCATTTCTTATTTTCCTTCAATTATCACATTAGTATCCTGTGCGAACATATGCCAAACGCTGAAGTCAATATTTGCTACTTGTGAGATTATTTATCTATAGAGACGTCTACCTATAATTCTAGGAAGGTGGGCCTCGATTCATTTCTAGGAAATGTAATCTTGGACCGGTTAGCCCTGCCCCCTCCCTCCTTTTTTTCTCATCACACGTGCTTGTGGGTGACAAATCCATTTCAATCCTTTATAATATCGAAATATTTTCCTCTCTTTTGGGAAACCATATGATTTTTTCTCCATGTTGAAGTAAATTTAATTGCTGTTTTTTATTTTAAAAAATTGTTAATAGTGCGAACCAGAACATGTTATAGTGGACAACATGTTGAAATCAGAGGGGGCCAAAAGCATCATTCCCATATGTTTGACGATGTTAAGCTTAAGATTCGATTGTAGAGGGATGCGTTTCTGAAGCACGAGGAGCAATTTCCCTATTAAGCCAAGGCATGGCAAGATCCTCTAGCTGGTGAAGGTGCAATCAATAGAATAAAACCTGAATGACCTTGGCTAAAATACGGCAATTATTTATCTACCAAGTCAATCCTGAAATTATTGGCATTTCTTGACATGAAAAGAGAAACACTCATTAGAGAAAAATAATAATAACAAATAAATTAAAGACAAAATATCAACAGAATGAGATAAAAAGATAAGTGGAAAAATCTTAAGCATTGACTAATTAACTAAGGGTTGGATGATTTGTAGAACAACGCATTTGAGGTAATTTGTTGGTTATTGAATGATTTAATAATATGATCCAAACATAAAGAAAAGATATGTTGACAGAACTTTTATTAGGTCTATTGCCAGCATAAAAATACTTTACGCTTCATTGGATAGTTAACATATTGATCTATCTCAAAGCACACGTGACATGTTTAATGATAAATGTGTAAAAGAAAATTTACACTGGTATTGGATATAAGAATAATCCTTCCAATATTGAAATATAAAATAATTAGTAAAAATGATGAATGTCCTGAATTCAAAAGGTTTGAGATATAAGCTTAATCTTTAACAAGAAAAAAAAACACTTTTGTGGATGATACATCATTCCTTACATGAATTAGAGTGTAGTAAAACTTAATATATGATTGCCTGATGTACTTGATCTTAAAAAGAAGAGAACACGTAGTAAACGTGCTACTTAAAAACAAAAACCTACAAAATTTCTATTGAAAACATAAAGAATTGTTTCTATTCAAACATACTGTTTCGTGAAGAGCTGTCTACATTTATTATATTTTAAAAAATATTTATCTAAAAAAATTCTAAAAATATGAAGTTTTTTTGACAAAACATTTAGTGAGTATGCAATATTTTAATGCAAAATGCCTTTCCTAAAACAATAGGTAGTGTTTAAAAGTAGTCTCTAAAACTTCAAGCTTCAGAAAATATCATTCGTGAAATAGTTCTCAATAATGTCATGCGATGCACAAGCTATTGGTCTAGTGTAAGTTGTTCTGAGAGCTTCATCATATGGACCCAGATTGAAGGACAAAGACATTGGGAGTCCTTCCTGCAAAATGTTTAATTAGGCCCTTCAACTACTATCATTATAGAAATCATCGAATGAACAAACTAGGAGCCGCCACTGATGACGATAGCGACATAGTTTGGTGTTGCGGGGGGGATGACCTTAATAGGGTGGGAGTGAGACTTAAGAGGAGTAAGAGGATAAGTTCAGGGAGTGAGGCGAAAGCCCGCGGAGACGTAGCTTGTCTCCATGGATACCGTCGGTGGTGCATTTTTTGGGGAGGGGGCCGTAATTTGGGCCAGCCAATGGGCCTGGTCCGTACAGTTTCTCTCTTTTTCTTTTTTGCCTTTTTTTTTCCTCTTTCTATCGCTTTGGTGATTAGCTAGAACGCGTGGTGATTTGTTGGAATTTTTTAGGGGTAGTTAGATCAGTCTCTGTTATCCACGTGAAGACACCATATCAATTTGTCCTTTTCGGATCTTCCCCTGAACCCGCTTAGTTACACGAGTTAGGAATGGGAATGGAAAATTTTCCCGGCGCGGGGTGCGGGGTAGAGCCGGGAATCATCCATTGTGCCCCGCGCCATTGTCATCTCTATTCCATCTAAACATCGATGTCATTTATCTATACATTCCGTCATCACTTTATTATGACAATTAAATAGAATAAAGTCGAGGAATGTTGAGAAACGTGCGCCATGTGAACATTGTGAAAGGGATTTTTGCAATTCTCATCAATGAAGGGTTATTAATATCTTATACGTACAATTTGTCACCAAATAGTTCAGCGTGCGAATAATATTCTAACGCAAAATGTCTTCCCTACAACAACGAGCAGCGATTGCGGGCATTCATTAAAGCTTCAAAGCTTTTGAAAATATCATTCCTAAATTAGTTCTCAATTATGACATGTATTGCACGGGTTATTAGCCTTGTGTTAGTTTTTTTTTTTTTTTTTGGTAAAAGGTAGCCTTGTGTTAGTTAATTGACGAGCTTTATTATATTTAAAAAAAATAAAGAAAAGGGATCAAGGTATCAGGAGTCTATAAACTGTTGCAAAATCCTCAATTAAGTCCCTCAACATTATTTTCTTTCGTGCAATTTGGTTTTTAAACTATATCCTTAGCTTGTTCGAGTTGGCGTTTCCGTTAAAAATGCAAACAAAGATGCTGACGATGTTGTTATATGTTGAAGTGACATCTTATGTGGCAATTACAATATAAAAAGTTGTTGTCAAAATTTAAATTAAAAAAAAATTGGAAATGAACAAAAATCTTGGAAAAAAAAAAAAAAAAAAAAAGAAAATGCATGCGTCTCCATCTAAAAATAGGTTACTGCAATCTGGATTGCATTTGTTTTGTCTGAAGACGAATTCATTCTGCAATAACCAAATTAATTCACGAAA
>NC_052614.1:57006189-57156782 GCF_016545825.1 Eucalyptus grandis
AGTTAATCAACACCTACACCAAAGGGTAATCGATAACGAGCAGGGAATGATCGATGATTGAGAGAGGAGAAAAGAAAAGTTAAAGTACACTACCCTCGACTCTTCCTTCTACTCCCTCTTTGAACCTCGTTCTTTGGCTTTGATATCCTCTCTTGTACCATGGCTTAGCTACAAAGCAAAAGTGGTAACGCGTCATGAATTTTACCATATGTTGGGCAAAGAGAATACACAAGAGTGCACGTTTAAGTAAAATGTCGAATGACGATGCCAGCATCAAGTGGCAGTTATCTCAGTGAGATGGAACAATATATTTTGCTTATGGATATAGGTTATTTGGTATGGAAATAGAGACTAAAAAATCAGAGAACGCAATTGTAGTTATTATTGGGGATAGTAACCGCTTATAAGTAACCATTACTTTGTAGATTATAAATAAATACCCATTATATGTATTGTAATATCTCTCTCCGAACACCCTAACACCAAGTCAATTAAGGTTATTCGTTTGTTCTCAGCAATTCCGTTTTGTTCTTCATGCATTTACTTTTTCTGCACCTTAAATTCATCTGCTCTAAAATTTCACGCCTACTAATTCCTTGTTCAAGATTGACACGAAATCCATTTCACAAAAAATCAAGATCAATTTTTCAATGAAAGATATTTCGCTTCTCAGGTGAATTCCCATTCTCGGTGAAACAGGAAGTATTGCCTTTTAAGGCCCGGGAATATGAACTCTCCCTGGGGGATTTTAGCGCTTACTTTGATTTTTCACGAAAATATCTGGATATAGGTTTAGTTTTAATTTTTTTTAGCAAAAATAAAAAGAATAAAAAGTGCGGCGTGTCTCCTCCCAGTACTTTATCCTTCTCTCGATTTCATTCCCAGCGCATTCGCATGCTCAAAGCATTTGCGTCTTTTGTTCTTGCTTTTCCCGAATAGATTTCCTAATTTCGTTCCCCGGTGGAGGATTCGGGCGAACTTTCGAACTGCACATGGGCGGATCGGGTCTGAAATGCCTGTCGCTGCGTTCGGTGTGCGGGGTATGCTTTAATGGGGAACGCTGGCGATCTATTGATTGAAGGACATTCTCGTGGAATGCATATATATGCCGCGGTTGATTCTGTTTTTGCCCGTTCCGTGCTCTCCCCGTGGCATTTGTTCATCGATTTGATCAGAATCGGCCACGAGAGATTTAGAAGGAAATGGCGGGAGGGAAGCTCCATACATGGGAGGTTCTACAATGAGTGCTCTCAGGCCGGGATCATCAGGACAGGCGTGATGAGGCAACAGACATTCAGCTTTGCATCGAGAAAGTATGGGCGATGTTGGCTGTTGTTTTTCGCTGCAGTTCGATTTTTGGGTCGACAGTTAAAATTTATTTCCATGTCTTCGTGGATGAGATGGGTTATTGCCATCGAAGAATCCCACTAAGGCTGATGCTGAAGAAGCACCATTAGTCGAGTTTTAACCAGCTTTCTATTGCTATAGGACTCAAGCTGCATATTTACTGCTTGTCCCGGCGAATGATGATTGGGTTTCCGTTAATAACTTCTCAGCTCGGTTCAATAACAATTAGAGCATGCGAATTCAGCCAATGGCGAGGGGTGCATATTTCTCTGGTGGTGTTCTACGAATCTCCAAATGGGGTGCCTCCAAAAAGACCATCTAGTTTGCTGCGACTGCTGAATGAGATACAGGTTGATTTTGTATGCTATGAATTGATTTTCAAGCGTAGAATGGACTTTAGAAAGAAAGCATCTCTCCACGTGATTTGTCAATTAATAGTGTGATGGGGATGGTCTATGATTTTCTTCTTGATATCTATTTATCTGTCATAGCCAATTCCAAGTTCCAGATTTTGCTTCTAACTCTTGATTGTTTCTATGAGTGTCGAGCAATAGACTGAATCAAAAGCCATAAGAAGAAGCAGGAAGTAATAAGGACAGGGTAGCGAAATGAGCGTTGTATGTAATGTCACGTAGTGCATAATAGCGCTAATACTTGAAAGAAGCATTTGGCGACATTACTTAGAACTTCTGTCTAACACTTAACGTAACAGTATTTGCTTGTCATTTGGGTTTTTGAAATCTAAGTTTGGCTCAACCATCAACGAATTCTTTGCCAGGGTCTTCACTTATGCTTTGATTTGGAGTTTCATAAGAGGGAAAATACTGACAAAATGGAGATGAGATGGATGATCTTCTGATATTGGTTGTCTTGGAGGTGTGGCTTGACAAGTACTCAATCCAAGGAAACCAAGAATGGGTAGTGAAGCTCAATTCTTCAACTGAAGGTAGCTGACTTTGTATCTCGCTACTTCTATTAACTATCATTGCATCAGTAGTCACAGGTGGTGTATGCAATACACACTCACATATTATGAGCTTCATCTTTATGCCGTTGGATATCTTGACATAAATTTTTGTAGACACCCCCATCAAGTGAAGGCTGTCTTTTTTTTTTCACGGCGCCTTCCAGCTACAAATTTCCATTGTTCCTCTTGAGATCTTTCACATTTGATGCGAGAGAACTGTGTTAGGTTTGTAGAAGAAAAGCAGCTTTAAATGAGCTCTCTGACACTTGGGTGTTCCATCTTTGTTTGAGTAGTGACTTACCTCAACATTTCGCTTTTGAGGCATATTGCACTTAAAAGCAATTATGACTTACCTTACGGCATCTTCTCCATTGATGATTTTCATTCAGAGCTAGGCAATGCTGAATGTTTTGAGGCCATGGGAAATGGGAGGCAAATAAGGGACAAAAGGATTGGGAACTATGGCAGTGTTGATGAAGGGACAACGATGAGTATGGAAAATAGGAACAATGACAAGGATGAGATTGGAGAATCTGCTGACCAAAATGATGTTGTCTGGTTTTGTTCCCTAAGCAACATGACTATTAGCATGGAAGGGGCAGGGACTCTACTTCAGGAAAGGGCACAATGGTGAGTTCAGGAAGGGGCATGACTAGAATGGGCACGAGTTTAAGATAAGGGAAAAACAAAGGTTTAAATTTGGCCAAGGCTGAGCCTCAAACATCGAGGTCATTAGAAGAACAATAAGACAAGCATGAACAAGCACAGAAGCAAGCGGTAGATCTAAGGTAATATAACATATTTAGTGGATGTGCACGTTCTTCGTTCTTTGTATGTGCTCACCCCACAGGCAATGCAAGGTTGCAAACTCCACTTTTTTGGGGAGATTCGAGACCAATATGTCATAGTAGAACCCTATTTTCCTTTCATTTCTCTTAAGGAGATCCAAATCCAACAAATAGTGACAGGACGCGGATCATCTGTCTCCTTCCATGGAAAAATCTTGTCTCCAAATCTGCTGTCTCCATACTGTTATAGGTGTTTCCGGTTCTTCTTTTCTGACCTCTTCCCTAGTTTAACTTTCCATTCTGTTAAGTAGCAGGTTTAATCCATTATTCTTTCTTGCCACTCGTCATTTTATGGTGATGTTGCAGTGTTCTCTCCTAGTTTTAATCTAACCACAGGAGGATTGGATCTTTGGGGTTGCATGTAATTGTCTAAATAATTTTCTACGCATTTTACTTCCTTGTTTTACTCTATGTAGAATTTCAGATTTACTTTCTTTTTGTTATTTCTAGATATGATTCTTCTTGGCAAAACTTCATTTCACATGGAGTGTATATTTCTGCAGGCTATTTTATTTGGTTTTCATTTTCTTTTGAAAGGAAATCTTCTTTTAAGGTGTTGCGATCTATTTTAAAGGAAGTGCTAATAAGTTTATTTGGAAATCTAAAAACGTGAGGGAGGTTGTCCTCGGGTACCGTACATTTGTTGGGATGAATAGTCGCTTTCTCTGGCAATTTAGGATCATCCTATAAGCAGCAGATATTATAGACTCTACTGCTCAATTTTATCGATCTACATTTGTTAAATCTAATTTCTGTTTTTCCTTCTTTATATTTACTATAAAAAAATCTTAAAATATATCTATTGTAACACAAATACTTTCAAAAAAAAAAAAAAAAATGCACTACAAACCCCAATCTTATATCCGCGTAACACATGATTCTGTCACTATGACTTATGTGGACAACATAATGCAGACAGCTTGAGAGAGACCTGGGCTTCATTATTAGACATATATCTTGCCAGAAGATGGCCATGAAAGTTATATTCTGATTTCGAAATTAAATATTAGCTCCCTTTATAAGATATCTCATTAAGTTGACATAGGAAATCCATTAAATTTGTGGAACACTGTAAATCATTGATTAATGAGTTGCCGTTCAGTAGTCGGTGATTCTCAGAGCTGCATGAGTTAAAGTAAACTCCTTTAAAATTCTGTAAGAGCCACTTCATATAACCATAAGACTAGAATCTGAAATAATTCGAATGGTACACTCATAATGAAGGCAGAATTTGCCATCTGAGGAAGTCAATCAAGACGTGGATTAAATTATCTGCAGAACCTATGCATAGTCTCTGTTTAGAATTTAAATAATTAATCAAAAACACACATCACCGATATGACGAAATAAAGTCTATGGTTTTTCTTCATAAGTCACGGCGTAAATCTCATCCTACTTTGTATAACACTGGACCTTCATAGCTCCTTTTTGGCTATTGCTGTCGTATCTTCGTACTTCAGTCAACATACTAGAGCGATTTGGAAGATCATTGGCGTGGAAAAGTTGCATTGCTGTCTCTAGTCACTAGGTGATCAAAACCAGATGAATAAGATATGTGAAGACTATATATAAACCTGCTACCATGAAAGTTCCCATAGATAGGCCTAAACCTAGATAGACCTTGCCTCCAAACTTATATTTGTAACGTTGACAATAGTTGTTAAGTCAAGTCTCCAAACTTATATTTGTACAATTAATCCTCCCAAGGCTCTTCACTTCATGTGGAAGTCCGATTGTTATAATTTTCCTGTCCGCTTGTTTTTTGGGGAGCTTCTTATGTGGGCTTGGATTCCAATCTTGGGCTTGCATTGTACAAAATGCGCCAGGATCCAATGGTTTGTTGAAGCACTATGTGCACTCGGAATACATTCAGTTGGGTTCCGTTTTTGATTCGTTTAGAATGTTGAGTTTTAATTTTTATTATATTTTTTTATGAGTGTTTCTTAAGCAAAAATAACATTTGATTTGGCCGAAACATAAATGTTCATTAAATATAGATGTTACGGACTTGTTTGTTTAATCAAGACAGGGCATAAATGTTACATTAAATTTTTTATTTTTTATTTGATCAGGACTTCCTTCTAGGGAAGTTCCCTAGAAGACTTGTTTGTTTTGTCTCCTTGTGATGATGATTGTTTGCGGTAGCAGTAGCTGGATTGGGTCATGGATGGCGGTGCCTCATGTCTTCCACCCCACGTGTTGATTTTTTTTGTGTCTTACAAGGCGCGAGATTATAGTTTTGTGGAGATGGGCAATTCTGATGTTGCGAAAATTGTTTATGTTCTCTAGAAACTAGCTTGGGCAACAAACTAATGCTCGAGCATGTGAGGCAAATTCCAGACATTCGGACGAACTTGATTTCTACCGGAAATTTAGATGATGACGGATTGAAAAGTCGGTCCAAGGATGGGAGTTGGAAGCTTGTCAAGGGGCGTCTCTCACTAACAAGGAGGAAGAAGTGTTGCAACTCTTTACCGCACACAAGCTAAGGCGTGCAAGGACCAAATTCATGCCGCGGGAGAAGAAGCAACACCTGATCTAATGGCATATGACACAATGTATACTAAAGTTGCTTTGAAAAAACAAATTCAGCAACTTATGCTTAGTTGAATCATTTTTTTGAAAATATATAAAAAGGAGAGACAAATCAAGAACTTATGCTCCAACGTACTCACACAAATATATAGAAGTTTAAAAGGAAACACAATATTGAAAATAGCGAGAAAATGGAAGTATTAACAGATTATTTAAGGAATAAAATTAAGTTACTCAGAGCAATTCCACCTATCAAAACATGACTTCTTATGGCACTCAAAACCAAGTTAACACACCATGCATCATGATGCACTAGGTATACAACCAGACAAGTCCGATCATCTAGTCCAATCAAGCATCAAAAAACATGTTATGATGAAAGGGATAACGAAAGGCGCAAATTTCCGTCCTAATACGTAAGCAACATAAGAATCCACTTTTTGCATCCAAGCTCATGAAACAACAACCGATCGAAAGTGAAACTCACGAGAAAATAGAAGTATTGGCGGCTTGGAGAAGAAGACGACGTCCCAAACCCTTCCACTTCTGTTTATTGACTTGGTTTCCTTGTTATTCAGATATCGGGCCACTAGAGAAAGGTCAAAACATAAGGCCTGCAAAATTCATTAAAGCCCACAAGCAGAGCTCGCATTTTCGCGCATGCTCTCTCTTTTGAAGCTTTCACTCGGACAAGTGTTCATGATTCTCTCGCATATGAGGCTCGATGTGGCTAATTCAATCTCCAATAAAGACCTAAACTCACCGACCAGCCGAATGTCCCCAGGCCCAACCGGCAAGCGATTTTTACTGCTACCGGAACGTGAATTCTTTTGTCCAAAAAAATTGCAAGACCCACGATTAAGAAAAACCCAATTTACTTTTTTCTTGTTTTCTTCCAGTCTTGTTACCTTAGGAGACAGTTCATAGCTACAGACCAAAAAAAAAAGGCCTCCGATGCCATAAGCACGAACTCCTTCACCGTCACTGTCGGATCTCTTTAGATACTTCTTGACTGGGGTCGAATTCATCGCCAGATCTCTCCAGGGAGTCGCCGGGGAAGAGGTCGCCAAAGTAAACCGGATCTCCTTCAGCCTCCTCAGCACCTTCTCGCACGAGATCCTCGCCAACCTTTCCCAGTCTTTTTATCTTCCTGTCTTCTTCCTTGCTTTACAATTGCTGCGTATCGACCCCACCACTCTCTCTTTATTCGTAATTACACACTCTCACACTGAAACAGTGGTCTCTGCATCCTAACCGTGTAGTTGAATGCTCTTACGTCGGTAGTTTCGGTAGTTTCATTCTGCATTTTATACTAACAAGTACCGTAATTTAATTTGAATGTGGCTTTAACCGATTTGGCTCAAGCATACCGTTTTATTGGCAGCGTCTTTGACCCGAACACCTCTGGTCATGTGCAGAAACCGAAAAATATGGATCTTATGGACGTCGAAACAGTATGTGCTCTTCTGCTCTTCCTACTTTTGGGAAGTATTCCTTGGTCACTTGCTCTACCAGGAGTTAAGGCTCTGCTGTAATCCTTAGAACTAGTGTCCTAATTGATAATTGAACGGCTTCAGAGTTTTATATGAACTATAAGACCTTTAAGATTTAGTGAGAAACAGCTAAACTGTGTGAATTGGAGGCTAAGCATTTTCGGTTCAGAGAACCCAGGCGTGAGCATGGATACTGGGTCAGCTTGACAACAAATTGTCTAAATCGCAGTCTGATAGCTGAGGTAGGGCAGCAATCAGCGGCCACAGAATTAGACAGGAGACCCCAAGTCTTAACCTTATTTAATATTCCTTCCTAATTTCTAGTTCACACTAGAAAAGTTGGTGCTACAAGTGGTTAAAGGAAAGGCTAGGTGTGATTCTTTGCTTTTCCTTTTTCTTTTCTTGGTTCTTTTTTGTGATAAAGACTCGATGCTTTAGTGCGATCAAGTGGGGCAGGGTGCAAGTATCCGTCAATTATCCCAATTTATTAGGTGCACGAAAATGACACTCTCTGCTGAAATTGAATCTCAATATATTTATTATGGCAGAATGTGCCACCCGTGAATGATCCAAAATGATGCACGAAGAATAAAATTCAAGCATCGATTAGAATCACATATAGAAAACAGGATATGGATTTGACCTCCAACCATTGTTCAAATCATCTCTCTAAGAAAAAGTTTGGAAATGCTAAGAAATCACACGAGGCGTGTCAATTTTGAATGTCTAAATAATTTTCAAAAGGTTGGAAATAATAGTAACACCAAAGAATAGGAACTCGATTTTCGGTCCTGAAAAATGAAGTCTCAAAGGAGTGATAGACATGATTTCTGATCAATGGTGTTTATGAGTACTAATTCATGTTTCAAAGCTTTAGAAAATATCATTCCTAAAATATTTCCCACTAATGCAACGTGTTGCACCGGGTATTGGCCTAACGTAAGTTGATCACACGCCTTATCATTTGCACACACACCAAAAAAAAAAAAAAAAAAAGTGGGGGAGGGGGTGGGTTTAAGGTACATGGGGTCCTTAAACTAGCAAAATGTACAAAAAGTTCCTGAATTTTTTTTTTTTTTTTTTTGCATAGAATGGATCCCTAAACTATATACTTATTTTGTTTGAATTGATTCTTCTGTTAAAATTACAAATGAAGATGCTAATGTGGTCATTAAATGCTGACATGGCATTTTATGTGTCAAAATTTTTTTCGCAGATATACTAGTTTGGGATTTTTGGTAATCAAAAAATTAATTTGGAGTAAATTTATTACAATTATATAGTTTTGGGTTTTTCATGGTATTAAACCAATAAAATAAGAAAAATCAAACATTATTTCATTTTGGAGAAACGCATGCATCTCCATCTAAAAGAAGTTTTGTAGTGCATTCTAGATTGCATTCGTTCTGCTTAAAGATGAATTCATTCTGCAATAAATGAAATCAACTCACGAAATTCATGAGAAATGCATTCGTATCCTTTTAGTTTTGTAGACGATGGCACTCTTTGCTCGCTTTGGTCCTGTCCACTCGCACATGAAGCTCCTGGAGAAGCGGGGGATTGTCCTCTTCGATCTTCTTCAATAGGTTATCCACGAACACACGCCTCTCCAAGTCCCCGAGCATTCCGACGTCCACCACCTCACAATCCGGTATAGGCACCCTCTCCGATCTTCTTACAGGTACAAGCGATGAGGGACACTGACCCTCGCCTCAAAGTCGAGGGACATGATTGAACATTTTCCTAACAGTTTAGGGACTTGATGTCTTATTCCAAGAAAAAGAAAAAAGAAAAAAGAAGAGCTTCTGATTGGCCTTTATGGTCTCCCAAGGAATCTTAAAATATTTCCTAGAACTCGTTGAAAAGTCTTGGACGCCTTCGCTGGTGTCCACTTGCTGCTGCAGAACGTTAGGTGGGATATGGACGATTGGATTTGATATTAAAGTGAGCCAGCCAACTTTGTTTCTTCCCTCGGACCAGTCCAGAAAAAATCTCTGATCTTTTGAGAAAGATTCTCGCACTGACTTGACTGTCGCATTGAATTAATATAAATTTTCGAGGATTTATATTTAATACAACAATACAATACCCTCAAATGACATCATGTTATCTTAAGAAATTAAATCTACCAAAAAAAAAAAACGGTTGAGCTTGGGTGACTTTATGTATTCCAGTTGACTAGGATAATGCAATATAATCGATGTCTAATTTCCTATTTTCCTTACAACTATCACCTTAGTATCTTTTACAAACATATCCCAAATATATCCCAAATACTAGAGTCAGTATTTATGACTTATGAGATTATTTATCCACAGAGACATCCGTATAAAGCTACATATAATTCTGATAAGGTGGGACCTCGGTTCATTTTCAGGACATACAACCCTGGGCCTATGGGTTTGCACATGTATCTTATCAAGCCAAAAAGGAAAATAATTGTGAACTTATCTGATTAGCAGCAAACTTGACTTTACGTTTTTTCAAGGAGTCCCAAAAAAATTTTCACTTGCTGAAAAGTCCGGGGCACTTTATTTAAAAAGGAAAATGTCACAAATGAACTTTTCTGTCTTTTATATATCGAAAGAAAATTTCTTTTTCTGCACCATGTTTTGGGCTACCAGAAGTGATCCATTCCGCATGGAAGGTAAATGGTCGCAATAGGAATATCGCGCAAATCAAAAGTAATTTTGATTTTTTTTTCCTATAATATGATACCTATAAAATGTCTAGTTTCCTATAATATGTGCATCTGGAGATTTTCTTTCGATATATAAAAGACAGAAAAGTTTAAGTTTCCTTCTTTGTTTTAATATTAGATATTCGATTAGATACTTTATCATATTTTAATTAACTAAGCCAATAAGTCAATGTTATGCTACAGGACAGTTAAAAGTAATTTATCGAACTAACAAATAGTTTATGATATTTGGTCAAATGTGCAATTTGATCTCTGAACGTTTAATTTATTTAATGTAGCTCATGCACTTTAACTAAATATGTAATGTGATCCTTGAACTTTAAATTTATCCAATAAAATTTATGAATTTTTGATACATAATTAATACAATTCCTGAATTATATGAAAATATTTAATATAATATTTTCATTCATAATTCAGGATATATATAAAAGTGGCTGGCCCTTTCGCTTTAGAGGAACCAAACGACGAGGCATGTTGAGCGGACAAAGAAACAGCGCGCGTGCTTGGCAGTGAATTCGCTGAACCTGGCTATACAATTCAAGCTGCTGCACTGTCTCTACATGCTCACATGCCCCATCTGTCATTCAAAATCTCTCTCTCCCTCTCTCTCTCTCTCTCCACGTGCTCTTCCCATGGGTCGCTTGATTGGAATATCCTTCCCCTTCGTTTCCTGATTTTTTGTTTTTGAAAGGATGAGAACGTCTGACTGGCCTCTAGAAAATTTCCAAACTTGTTAAAAAGTCCTAGACACCTTCGCGTTGTCTCTTTGCAATTAAATTTGGTTTGAAAGCGAGCCGGCCAAGTATTTTAGGTTTGGAAATCACTTGCCTCGTTCATATCCGAAACCTCAGCTCATTTCTTAGCGATGCCACACAACACCAGCCTTTTATCTCTTTAGATGAGAGAGAGATCTGGAAGTAACAAGCTTCCTAGCCATGGCAAGCTCAGAGGCTGGAACGAGTAGTGATGTTGCACGAGCATTAGAAGGTGAGTATCAAGTATTTCTGAGTTTCAGAGGACCCGACACTCGTCATGGATTCACAGACTTCCTCTATGACGGCTTGAAAGAAGTTGGATTTCGCGTATTTAGGGATGATGAGGAACTCCGTGTCAGCAATGTGATTGGAGAGAGCCTTCTACGTGCTATCAATGGCTCCATAATCTACATACCAATCCTCTCCAAGACATATGCTGTCAGTAAATGGTGCCTTCGTGAGCTTGCACGCATAGTAGACAACGTGTCTAAGTCAGATGGTGAAAAAAGTATCATTCCTATTTTTTTTCATGTGAAACCTGATGACGTTAAATTTAAGAATCCATTGTATACCGACGCTTTACTGGAACACTCGAAGGAGTCTCCTGATGAAGTCGAGGCGTGGAGAGCGGCTCTTGAAAGGGTAGCTAAAATCATGGGATTGAACGTGACAGAGGACCAAAGGTATTACTTTTTGCAAAGCCCTACTTATTCCTTTTTAGTTTGCCCAAGACAACGTGACCAGTTGCTGCTCTCATCCTCCTCTTTTAACATCTTCCCTAAAAATTTCCCGTATGATGTGGACAACTTTAATTCGATCTGCATCCTCACGTATCAAAATAACTAGTTTGTATCTACAGAAAAAAAAAATTAACCTAAAATATACATGTGGCATCCCAAGAAACACCAATTACACAAGGAAACTATGATTGGGTGACGAAATTTCACTTCTAAATATTCAAAAGAAGCGAGAGCATCTTAAGAGCATGTAAAGAATGATGGGCCATCATCCCGGGGCCTCGAGTTTTGCAGAGCTTACTGGAGGTCTACATCGAGGTTTGGGCCAAGCTGGAGGCGACCACCATTGCTCCGCGATGGCGCGGAGGCCTCCGAGTGTGGCGTGGCCGTGCGCACAGAGGGTTGGGGGTTGGGGGACTTAGAGAGAGAGAGAGAGAGAGATGGCACTAACAGTGTAGGGGGTGTGAGAACTTATTAGTTATTATTACCCATTGGATTAATAAGTTATAGTAATGAATGCAATTTGAAAAACAAGAGTGAAAATGGGGAATTTGATTTGTGGACATGCAATTTGATGTGTGTGGACAATGACTTTTTGCAATTTGTCCTTATTATTTTCCTTTTCACCTTTCTTCAGGGTTGTCTCAGGCAAATTAAAATGACTGGATAAAGTAATCAGTAATCATCCGTTTATTTTAATCCAAAGTAATAAAGGTGGAAATGAATAGGGGGCCAAATGGCTCGAAAATGAGCCTGCATGGCATTTGTATTTTTGTTTTGGGGTTATCGCATGGCATTTACTTTGACATCTTAATATGCTCATCATCATTCATCATAACAACGCATAATTTGGCAATTGATAAATTTAAATGTAACATACGGTAAATTAACACTTAGTATGCATTATTATGGCATGTGGACGGCCATTAACTTCTCAAATGTGAATGAGCTGTTTTTGCACAATTTTTTAGAGTGGGCCGTCTCTTGTGCTTTTGGGTTATTTAGTCAATATGACCTACATGCCGCTTGAGAGTTTTGGAGCTTTAACTAAAAGACGGAGTTACTGGAAAGCAAACTACGAGAGTCTCGGCATTTTGTTTTAACATCAATAAGGAAGTCCACTTTGGGTAGGTAAATCACCAAACTATGACCTTTGCTACAAACTCCAAGTAAAGCCAAGGCCCAAGTAGGTAGGCCCCATTTGGTTCAGCATTTCCAATGGGCTTTTAGCCCCAAAAGCTCATTGGAAAAAAATTTAGGTGTTTGGTCTGCATTTGAAGGTGTCATTGGTCAAATGCTGGCCTTTAAAATGCTGAAAGCCCAAAGCAGGTTGGGACTGCTTTGGGGCTGTCGGCATTTTGGAAATGCAAGTCCACTTTTACTATTCATCCGTTGATTTTTTTCTTTTTTTTAAAACCAATCATCTTCCCCACACCTCAACCGTCATTGATCGGTAACGGAGTTTCATCGGATTTTATTTTTATTTTTTAAAATATAATAAAAACCCTTTGCAAATGTTGGGTTCAACTTTTTTTTTTTTTTTTTTTTTTCATTTTTATCTTTTAACAATCAATAGCCCAAATTTTTATCAATATACTATAATGATCATTAATTAACAAAGATGATTAATACTACAATAATTAAAAAAATTATTCAAAGTTGAAAACAAACCTAAAAGAACCCTAGGCCAAAAGTTGAGCTTTGCATCTAATCTATAATCAAATTCTTTTAATATAATTTTTAAATAAATTTACTAATATATATATATATATATATATATATATATATATCTTTACATTACTCTCAACATGAAAATGTAAAAGGTTATATAGTCATTGTTTCTTTTTGCAATTTTAAAAATACTAAAATTAAAAAACTTAATTTGGTCACACTAAAGGGTTTTCAAATATATGTTTACCAAATAGTCTTGCATTTCTCTAAATCACTTTTTAGTTATAGTTTACCAAATGTCCAGTATTTCGGAAAATCCATTTACCTCCAAGGTATTTGCATTCTCCTGAGAACAATTTCCCAAAACTGTACCAAACGGGCCCGTAGTCCAAACATAGAATTGTATGCACTTGATGGTGTAGAGAATCAAACGAGCGATGTGTGCCTAATCCACACACATTTCTTCATTTCTTAATCATCAAGTTAACCCCATGGGAGTCAGGTCTCTCAATCTTAAAATTTGAACAAATATTACTGTGACACGGCTCTTTAAATGCCATTACATCTGACATAATCATATCCATAGAAGACTTACATGCATAGGTTGAGGCAAGACACATGTTTCGGGCTTGTTTTCTTTTTGTTTTTCGGGAATACATTTTTCTTCACATATCACGGTGTTCGATGGACGACGTTGCATTTGTCTACACTATCTCGGTTCATGATTTTCCTATTACGAGTGCTGAACCTTTTTTTCCAGGCTTAGCTATAAATGCTGAAATTTTGCTTATGCACGATATAGTAGCCACTTCGTAACTTTTGCCATCATGTAAGCCAATACTATAGTCTTCATAAATATCTCCACTCGTAAATGTACATAATATCTAGTAATTATATCAAATTAGCCTATAATAGTTATTCAGCGTATCGTATATCGCTCATGATGACTTCAATCTAGTTAAAATTTTGACAATTCCACGTACAATGCGTGGGTGTGAAATTATTTTAGTCAACTAATGAAAGCACTTTTATGCGTGGCAGTCAAGTAGAGATTGTCAAATCGGTTGTTGAAAACGTATTGGAGAAGCTGGAGATAAAGCAAAAAGAAGTGCCTCGACATTTAGTTGGACTTGATGATCAGGTGAAACAATTGACAAGGTTATCAGCTACCGACCAATGTGATGTGCGGCTTATTGCAATTTACGGAATGGGTGGAATCGGTAAAACAACCATGGCCAAGGTCATCTTTAATCAATTGTCTTCCCACTTTGGAAGGCGTTGTAGCTTCCTTGAGGATGTTCGAGTAAGCTCATCAACCGAGGAGGGCAAAGTCCGGCTGCAAAAGAAACTACTATATGACATTGCTGGTTCAAGATGTGCAAAACAAGTCAAGGATAGTGAACAAGGGATGAAGAGGATTAGAGAAGTACTCCACATTGAGGAGGTCCTTGTGGTTTTGGATGATGTTGCTAAAGAACAGCATATTGAGCATCTAATAGGAAATTATTCATTACGTTCAGGATCTCGCATAATCATTACAACAAGAGACAAAACAATTCCATCAGATGAGGGATTTCATGGTAAAATTCGACGGTATGAGATGCTAGACATGGCTGCTCCTCACGCACTTCAGCTTTTTTGTCGACATGCCTTTGGTACCGACTCTCCGTTGAATGATTATTGTTGTATTTCAAATAAAATTGTCTCAAGTGTGGGAGGGCTTCCCTTGGCAATTGAAGTGATAGGTTCATCACTTAAAAGGAAAAACAAAGCAGTTTGGAAGGAGATGTTGGACAATTTAAAGAATGTACCTGAAGAAGAGATTCTTAATAAATTGAAAATTAGCTATGATGGCTTAGACAATAATCAGAAACATATTTTTCTAGATATATCATGCTTATTTTTCAATGAGAAGACGACCAATCCAATTTACATGTGGGACCATTGTCAACTAAATCCCCAGAGAGGAATTGAAGTCCTTACTGAGAGGTGCTTGATAAAGATTTTGGATAATGATAAGTTTTGGATGCATGATCAACTCATAGCACTAGGAAGGAAAATTGTCCGTGACAACAGCCATGGTGAACTTGGAAAGCAGAGTAGGTTGTGGATTGCAGAAGAGGCCTTGGATATTATAAGAATCAAAGAGGTAAGCAAGAAAAGTTCCATTTTCATTTTTCAAACAGAAGTTGAATCCTGAAACTAAGGGTTCCTTTGTTTTCTTTTGTTTGGGATTTTTATCATTTTTTTCTTGCCCATTCGAGTTGTGAGATGTGGTGGTTGGAAGTTGCTGAAGTTACTCACATTATTGCAAAATTTGACTTGCAGAGGATGGACAAGGTTATAGCACTTGACATAGATGGATTTGATTACTCCATAGAGATTAAAAATCAGGAATTTGAAAGATTACAAAACCTAAGATTCCTCAAGTTATGCAATGGAACCTTTGTTGGGGACTTTGCAAGGTGTCGTTCAAAGTTGACATGGATTTATTGGCGTTGTCCTCATCGGGATTTTAGGGCGGACAATATGTATTTGAACCATCTTGTTGTTTTCGAACTTGGCTCAAGTGGCTTCAAAGATGATTCAAAAGTATGGGACTTGATCAAGGTATTACATGATTTAATTCTAGTCTAATAGTCCCAGTGTGTACTATGCAATGGATCTTTTACTTAACATGCCATTGATTTTTACAGAGGGCACATAATTTGAGAGTTATATCCCTTACAGAGTGTAATGGCTTAACGACAATCCCGGACTTCTCTAAATGCTTGCATTTACAAAGGTTGACTCTTGCACACTGCAGCAGGCTAAAGAGGATTCAAAGCTTCATTAGACATCTACAGTCATTGATTGAATTAGATATTGAAGGGTGCATTGGTCTTACAGACTTGCCTGAAGAACTTGGGGCACTAGCCATGCTGCAACACTTCTCATTGCAAGGATGTTCTGGGTTGTGTGAACTTCCAAGCTCTTTTGGAAATTTAACCTCATTGATAGAGTTAGACTGATCAAATACAGGCATTGGCAAATCAAAGAAAATCACAAGATGCAACTTAAGGTGGATTGAGAGGTTATCTAGATTGAAAAAGTTAGATTTAAATTTGTCAAACATCTGTGCACTTCCAGAGTTGGCTTCTCTTTCTCGTCTGGAAGAGCTTACTGTGTCTGAGCTTACTGTGTCTGAGGAATGGGTAGAATTCAAGAATCATCCACCCTCTCTGAAACACTTGCGTATAACAATGGGGACGTCATCGATAGAGTTGATTGCTCCATCAAACTCGGTGCGTCATCTTCTTCATTAATATACAATAGACTACGTGAGTGCATAGGCTTGGAAATTGAATTGTTCTAATTTCTGTTTGATGCTATAATTCGGCAAAACTACAAAAGAGTAAAAAGTCAAATATTATTCTGAATTTGGAAGAAGATAATTTTTTTAATCCAACGACAAAAATATATAAGAGATGATATTTAAAAAATTTAAATACTTTAGTGTTCCTTCATCATGTTCTATTTAATTTGAAATTTTTTTCTATAAATTAAATAAATAAACAAATGAGTGTTGGATATTTTGTAATATGGTATGTTTATTTCGAAGCCTTGATGTTTAGCAATAATTGCTCTCTTCAACTTTGGTACTGATGCGCAATAGCTTGCAAATTGTGAGAAGTTTTAGATTACCTTCTCACATTTGCCCCACCCAAAGAAACTTTGATTTATGTTGCCTCCATTATCTTTTCAGCCATCGTAGACTTTAAGTTTTACCTAAATGGACGAACTCATTTTTCTTTTATAATCCATGCATCGTTCTGTGTTTTGTTAACTTCATAACCCATGTAATGGACGTTATTTTGTTCAAGAAGAGCGGTCCATTTTTAGTGGCCATACAAACTGAAAAAGTAATGGCAGAAACACAGCCGAGAGTTTGTTGAGTAATCTGCAACTTTTCAAAGTTTGCATGCTATCTTGCAGTAGTGCCAATTTCACGAGGGTAAAATGGTGTTTATGAAGTATGGTGCTATTGTGCAAGGGAGCTAAAGTTCAAGGGGACTTTGAGCAATTATCCCTAATGTATGATATAAGGCTGACCATAGGAGTTAATAGTACGGACATTGATTAGATAATTAAGTACTAGTTTAATCTGGACTGCCATAAAATATCTTTACTACTTTCAGAAATAGATGACGTGATGTCTTTTGTTAAGCATTCCAAAGCCTCTAAAGAGCTAGACATAAAAAAATAAATTTGGTCCAACCTAGACATGGTTACTTAAATACTATTTAAAAAAGAAGATTTTAAATAAACAGTAAAAAATGTATGCGGAATCCGGGCTCTTATATTTTGTTAGTATCTAAATAAATCAATACCTGCAACTAAAATGAGTGGAATATGAATATGTAATCTTGTGCTAGTCAAGGAAGGAATCCAATTTGAAAGGAAGTCTTATATATTAGAGAAAGCTTTGATTCCTTTCTTGGCCAAATATCCTTTCTTTAGCCACTTATTTCTACTTCCTGTTCTCTTGTTGGATATTTGCGGATCCTAGAGCAATCTTTCCTCCTCTTTTTGAGGTTGCCATCTTCTTGTACTTTAAGCTGCATACTTTTTTTTTTTTTTTCTATTTTAGTTAATTTTCCCTACTTGACTTTATGGTGTTGGATAGCGTTCTTCAATATTGCCAATGAACTCATATAAATCATTCTTTAAATATTAATGCATAAAACTTGCTTCATATATAAGACATTATATGAGATTTTGCAAATAATAGATTTCAAAAACAAATCCTGAAAACGACTGCGCTCAGTCGTACGAGACGACTATGAGTTGCAAAACCTTGACCAGGGCGAAATTGACTTTGGCTGACTAGATTTCCTAGATGACTCTTAACTCCGCAACGTCCCCAAGATTCTCCCCACACGCACTCGTTTGCTTCTTCCTCTGCTCGACTTATTTACTTCTCTCTATCTCTCCCCATCATATCTCTAATTATACGAGAACAGAAGAGAAAAGCCTGCAGGATTCTTGGACCTTTCTCTTTGAGAATTCCAGTTTTCAAATTCCACACACCTACGAAAACAGGCTGGTAAACTCTCACCCTCAGGCGTTCCCGTAAATATGCGGAAACGAATATCTAACTTTTATCCCTTTAACCTTTCTTTAAAGATCCAGGACTTTTACTTATAGTGGTTGAAGAGAAAGGGTTCTTGTGGGGCTAAAAGGGTTTATTTTGACGTTGCTCTGGTTCTTGTTTTGGTGACAGAAAGCGGTGCTCAAGCTGGATGTGTGCGACAACAAGGACAAGAGGAAGGCCATGAAGATAGTCTCTAGATTTGCAGGTATCAATCAAATAAACCCTTCTTCTCATATCTGTCTCCCTACTTCTATAAAAAGAACAAATCCCAGATCTTAATTTCTGCAGTTAAGAAATCCGAGTCAAAACAGAGTGTGATTTGGCTGCATATGTGCAGGGGTCAAGTCAGTCGAGATAAACCTGAAGGACCAGAGGCTGGTGGTGACAAGAGATATTGATGCTGTGGAGATGATGAGGAAACTGAAATGGATGTGTAAGACGGACATAGTCCCAGTCTGACAGGCCAGCGAGGCTCAGAAGAAGGATGACAACAAGAAAGACAATAGGACAAGAAGAAGGACGGCGGTCATTCTGTTGTTGTTGCTGTTGTTTTTATTTTTATTTTTTTCTTCAAAAGTAGTCGATGTTGAGTGACAATCGTTTTGCTATTCCTCAAAATAGCAAAATACCTTCACTATTTAATTGAATATTTATTACAAGTATACACGCTTGTTATAGGCTTGCTTCACCGACATACTCTTGTGACAGTGGAAGATGCATAGGCCACGCGTTCTCTATTTAATCCCAACTCTTTGACTATTATCCAAGTCATTTGATCAGATATTATTTCTAGGATTCTCCTACGCACTGATGTGGGCTCCTTTTCTACCTCTATTTCCAACTACTTCAATAAACGAGATATTTGTAAAGATTATTCTACCGAAATATCTAGAAGAGAGAGAGAGGCGGGGCTTTCTTCAGTCGAAAGACTCAAAGGCCGAAATGCCCAACTCTACCCGTTTGCATACGGGTATTATCAAGTTCCTGGCTAATCCCAATTTTCTTTTTCATGCCAATCCCAATCTCAAGTTTGATATTTGAGTTTTTCGAAGACCTCAACTTTTTCACAAACTGGTATATACAAAAAGTTAAAAGATCTTGGGTCCGTCAGTTCGCGATCATTAGTTATCAAATTCTGTTCGTGTAGATGGCTCTATAATATTTAGATGTCGAGTGGGTCTTGATGTCCTTGAAGGCATGTAGGGTCTTTTATTAACATGACCTGAAAAAGCACTTGCGCGCATCTCTTTATGCTTCACATCCCAAATCCGTCAGTAGAGACGATTAAACATTAGAAAAAGTCATATTAAGATGTTAATGGCCTCAAAAGTAGTTTGCCAAGCCGATCTAACTTGCACGTTCCCCATCATATCAACTTTGGTTACTTGCGAAAATTTTCCGCACGAATACAAATCATTTTCTAAATGTGGATCCGCATACTTCCATAAGCTTTTGTGAGTACGACCATGCAAATGCGAGTGGCGGTAGGCCGAAGAGATCGAGGAGGAGTGCGTGGACGAGTGTTGTGGCTTCGAATGTAAAAATTATAGCATAAGTATCCTTATTCTGGCCTTCGATCTTATAGTCATATGATTTCGTAGACATTTCTCAGTTAACCATAAATCAAGTAGGTTAGGACTAAGTATGCTAGGTCTGTAGCTTATAAGTTACAACCTTGAATTTGCTATTTATAAATTGAGAAAATTACCAAAAAAGTCATAAACATTTTGCAATTGTGTCAATTTAGTTCTAAACTTATTTTTTTGATCAATTAAGTTTCAAACCTCTTATAATTGTGTCAGTTCAGTTCTTGACACCGGCCGGCTAGCACTAGCAATAATTTTGCAATAATATATTTATTTTTTTAATTATTTTATTAATTTTTTAATATTTTTTTACCTTTTTGTCTCTCTCTCTCTCTTTCTTTTCCCTCCCTCTCCTCTTTCCTTTGGCTCCAGTGGCCGAGTGAGCTCGCCTCACTTTGCTTGGGCGAGCAAGCTCCTCACCATCGTTGGGTGAGGGCAAGCTCGCCACCTTGTTGGGCAAACCTCGCCTCACCGTCGCGAGCTCGACAGTGAGGTGAGCTCACTTGGTCACCGGGCCAAGGCGAGCTCACCTCCCCGGTGCTGGGCTAAGGTGAGTTTGCCCAATCAGTGGCAAGGCGAGCCCTCGCAAAATCCAACAAGGGGGCCTTGCCGTCACTAGTCGCCGTCTCTAGGTTTGGCTCACCTCACCAAACCCAGCGACAACGAGGGGGCCTTGCCAATGGTTAGGCGAGCTCGCCCTCGCCCAACGACAACAAGGCAAGCCCTCGCCGATCCGACAAGGGTGCCTCGCTATCACCGGGTCTAGTGGGGGCTCACCCAACGACCACAAGATGAGCCTAGTCCGAGATCGAGAGAGGGGTAAAATTCAAAAAAATTCAAAAATAAAATATTATTAAAAAATTATCGCCGACACTAACCGATAGTCACTTAATTTTGGTGGAATGATTTGAACTATCACAATAGTAAAATTTTAAGACTCAATTAGCCAAAAATAATAAATTTAGGATTAAATTGATACAATTATAGAATATTTATGATTTTTTTTTGATAATTTTCTCTTTATAAATTTCTATCCTTTATTGAAATCATCGAGGCCAACAGGACCAACAACGATGTTTTATAGTCGGTACTCGATAGTAGTTCATTCCACTGATTTCCTTTCTTTCTCTATTCTACAGATGAAGTTAGACACTGATACGTTCAGCTCGTACGCTGATTTTTAATTTTTAATTTTTTGGGATCTAAAGTTACGCTGATTGGGTTGCCTAGCTTTGTATTGTTGTCCTAATTATTCAGCAGAGGAAGCTTGCTTAATTATCTTCCATGCATGACCCAATTCCACTGCTCCCATTTTCGCACGATGCCTTTAACATTACACCGGCCGCAGTACAATGAGAAGAATATCACTAGCTAACACATGCCACCAGACTTCTCTGGGGCAATTCATATATCGAGATTTGTTCTTTTTTATTGGTGGTCACGCAAATGCTAGGATTTACAAAAAAAAAAAAAATGTATGAATGCCAATTTAGTTTTAAATATTTTAATCTAGCCAATTTAGTGTCAAATTTTATGATGATTTATCAATATAATCATTCCAATCAAATTTGGCTGAAATTACTAACGTTAACGCAATCATCCCACATAACGTGACCAACGATGTGAAATTTTTTAATGATTTTTTTGGATTTGGCCCCACAATTGATATAATGCAAGCATGTATTGGCCAATTAGACGTATCTTATAGGTTGACATGAATTGATAAGTCTACATTCAATTAAGGGAGGATTTGGTTCAATTTTAAAAATGGGGCTTTGGGTGTACATGTAATGCAAATACTGAAAATCAAAACCCTTTTGAAAAATAGAAATTGTATTTGGTGAAACTCTTTGTAAAACAACTTTAGATTTAAGTAGTGTTTAGCAAAACAAAAAGCTTTTGCAAGGTGTTTTGGTTCAATTTTTTATATTTTTTTTAGGGAAAATGTCACAAATGGTCCCTATACTTTTGCCCAATGTGCAATTTCGTCCCTGACGATCGGCTCAATTTGGTCTCGAATTATTGATAAATGTCCAATTTAGTCCTGAACTTTTGATCGGCTCAATTTGATCCTTAAACTATTCATAAATGTCGATTTAGTCCTTCGTTACTGTTTTTCCTTTTTTTTTTTAATTTTTTTAAAATTTTTTTAATTTTTTTAAATTTTTTTGCTTTTTCTCCCTTCCCTCCGCCGGCCGGCGGGAAGCCGAAGGCCCGGCGAGGGTAGCCCTCGCCGGCGTCGGGCGAGGGCCGTCCTCGCCGGACGCGAGCGAGGCGGCCCTCGCCGTGGGGCGAGGGGCTCCTCGCGGATCCGCGAGGAGCTCCCGCGCGCGAGATCCGGCAAGGGGCTCCCCTCGCCGGCGTCGGGCGAGGGAGCACCTCGCCGGATCCGCGAGGCCGTCCTCGCCGGACGCAAGCGAGGCGGCCCTCGCCGCCGTCGGGCAAGGGAGCCCCTCGCCCGACGCCGGGTGCTCCCTCGCCGGCGTCGAGCGAGGGGCTCCTCGCCGGCGTCGGGCGAGGGCTCCCTCGCAGACTGGGCGAGGAGCCCTCGCGGATCCGGCAAGGGCTCCCCCTCGCCGGCGTCGGGCGAGGAGCACCTCGCTAGATCCGCGAGGGCCGCCCTCGCCCGACGTCGCGAGGGAAGCTCCCTCGCCGGATCTGCGAGGGAGCCCCTCGCCGGCGTCGGCGAGGGAGCCCCTCGCTCGACGCCGGCGAGGGAGCACCCGGCGTCGGGCGAGGGGCTCCCTCTCGCGAGGGAGCCCTCGCCGACACCGCGAGGGTCGCCCGCTCGCATCCGGCGAGGACGGCCCTCGCCCGACGCCCGGCGGGCGACCCTCGCCGGACGCCACCCCTCCGCCGGAACCGGCGGAGGGAAGGAGAAAAGCAAAAATTTTAAAAAATTTAACAAAATTTTAAAAAATGAAAAACAGTAACGAAGGACTAAATCGACATTTATGAATAGTTCAAGGACCAAATTGAGCCGATCAAAAGTTCAGGGACTAAATTGGACATTTATCAATAGTTCAGGGATCAAATTGAGCCAATCGAAAGTTCAGGGACGAAATTGCACATTGGGTAAAAGTATAGGGACTATTTGTGACATTTTCCCTTTTTTTTAATTAAAAAATCAAACCTTTCGCCGGAGTCAGCAAAGGGCTTAGGCCGCCGTGAGCTAGATTTGCCTCCAGCGGCCGTCAACTCGAGAAGCCACGTGAGAATCTCCTCTCTCTCCTCCCTGCAATTAAAAAAAAAAAAAAACTAATTTATTGACTTCGAGGCCATATCTCAGCCCTCCGATGACATGGCAATCGATGGCTGAGAAAATCGTCGTGGCTCCATGATCGTGTTTTAGCTGGTTGAGGTTTTGTCCAATAATGAAACTCATCAAATCCAGACCGATAGTTCGGCAGACTCCACGTTAGTTAGATTGGGCTCCCGCCGTTGCCTCGTAAGATTCAATAATTAACATAAATAAAAGAATATGTCACACTTGTTTTAAAATGATTTCCTTTTATCAAAAACGAAAATGTTTTTTTTTCCAATTTTATAAAAGTATTTTTCTTTAATCGGAAATTAAAGTGTTTTTTTCTTTTACCACCCTTAGTGACGATTGCCTGGGTCATGTGGCTCTTTGTTGTGACCTACCCCTTGTTAGGAGGAAATTAGGTTTAAGGGTATTAGATAAAGGACTAGCCTACGGCTTATGTTAGGCGCGGGCTCTCCTAAGCTCATACCTCGCTTGACATTGTGGTGTTTATGAAAATTTTCTAATAAGGAGTCGCTACTAACCTATCGAGGTTGGTTATAAATCAAGTGAGGCATCAAAGTATACCTCACTCTTTACATAACCATAAAGTCTAGGGTTAGAGACTTGATTATACTAATTAAACAATTAATGCCATTTCAAATTCAAAAATATTTTGTGTTAGGCAATTTTGATTGATTTTAGATCTGTCCACTAACACGTGAGGTGACCATACGAATACACAATCATTAACATAACAATTAGCAACCAAAGTGACATCGAATAAATTGCATGGAAAAGTAAGCATTGAGTGCTAATAAATAAATAAATACCAGTCCTAACTAAGCAAAGGGAGGCCATAATCATCATATTGAAAGCATGCAATCAAGAGTGTTCATTTCTAAAAGCAAACCAAATCCTAAAGTAAAGCCCTAAGGGTTTGTTAAATTTTGAGCACAATTTTTTTCAAAAGATTTTTCAAATTTTTTTATAACAATACTACTCAAAAACTAGTTTATAGCTCTTTCATAACTTTTGGAAAAATAAATAAAATTTTTTGACTTTTTAAAAATTTTAGATTTTTACTTTAATTTTTTAATAAAAATATTTTTTAATCCGAAAATAGGGACCCGGGCCGGACCCTAGGGCCCGATCCAATCATGGGCTGCGGCAAGCCTACGGATCGGGCCAAGGACAAAAATGATCCATTGTGAAAGGCCCCAGCCTTAATTAGAAACGAAGCCAACTTGCTAACAAATAAGCCCGATCCGAATCTAACTATACCAAAGCCAGCCCGCACTAACTAGACCAAACAAGTCCAAGTTCATCAGCCTAAATTAGCCTGAATATTATTAGACCAATTAAGCCCATGCCTCCTCTTCTTTTCCCCACGCCACCTTCCTTCTCTTGCTCAGTACAAACTGAGAAAAGAGAACCCCCCCGCACACCCATGGCCGAGGCTCACCACACCAAACCGTGGAGTAACTTTTCTCGTTGTTGACCGGTACGACCATCACCGGACCGCCATAGCAAGCGACTCCCGACCACCGGACAGCCGTCCGTCTCCGCCACTATTCGCTCGAGGCTCACGCTCGCAGCCAAACAAGTCCAAGTACATTCACAGGAATATTTCAAAAGCACAAGACAAACGACAACCAAAATTCTGGGGGATTCGGACTTGGTGGGAATGAAATCTGACTAACAAATGTATTCAGGAATTAATAGAAACTTCATACTGGACACAACGCATCTATGGATCCTCAGAACAAATCGGAATCTGAGAATCCGGGAATAAAATTAACAGTTTTAGTTCGGGCATTCCCTCGAACATATGGTGAGCACGGAAGATATCGAACATTTTTAGAACTCGAACTCGGGTCCAGACCAAAAAATCGCCAGGAAAGGCTCGACATCGAGCACCAAAGCAGTCAAAACAAAGCGCTCAAGAGCTACAGACACCAAGCTCAGTTCTTCCTTAAAACAGAACAGGGCGAAGCCAAAAGGAGTTCATGGGAACGAGTTTCGACCGCGGAAATCCCTACCCGGCTCGGAGAAGGCGGCCATAGGGCGAGCTCAAGATCAGTCGAGCTATGGCCGACGGCTTCACGATGTATCCGACCCGAGATCCTCGGGAAAAAACTGGATCGAACCCCAAAGAAAACTCACCAGGAATTCGGTCGCCGCGGAAGAGGAGGCCGCGGGCTCGCGCGTGTCGGCTAGAGGTCGTCGGCTTGCGACGGGGATGGTCGGGTAACGCTCAGTCGATAATGAAGCTCGGCTCCCTCTCTCGCTTTCTATCCGTCCCTCCCTCTGCTCACTCTCTAGTTCGTTCTCTCTCGGCCAAAACCCAAAATCCCAGCACTCTAAAGATCCCCTCTCTCACCCTTTTATTCCAACCGAGCTCTCCTCCGCGAACCAACGTGCTATCCCACTTTTAAGCGGCGACCCAGTTGCTGCCAGCCTGCCCCGAGCAAACGTACCGCGCGCGACGTTCTCCGCGGCGCCGTCCTCTCTGTCCTTCGCCCTGTACGCCGTCCTTCTTGTCTTTTGTCGTCGAGGCTCCCGTCCAAAACCAGAGAACAAGAGGAGGAAGAAGAGAAATGGTGCGTGGGCCAGGCTGGGGAGGAAATAGGGACGGCCCGGCCTCGAAGCTGGGGGAGGAAAAGAAGTAGGGGCCGGACCGGCCCAGCCCTGGCCCGGCCCTACTTCGTTTCTTTCGTCTTTTTTGAAATTTTTTAATAAATTTTAATTTTTTTTTCAAAAATTTTAATAATTAATACTAGTAATGCAAATATTCCTAATGTTTATATATGATTCATTTTAATGAGAATTATTTTTTTTTTACTTAAGGTTAAAAATTAATTCTTGATTTACGTGTGATTAAATCCTAAATAAGTAACTTACCGGCAAAAAAAAAATTTAGATGTCAACATTTTTGTCACTTCAGATTTGGCCTTATTGGCCCTCACCGACAGCCCTTGCAGTTGCGCGAAGAGATGTACAGCAACAATGAGGGGCAAAGCCGAAATGCTAAATATTTTGTGAGGGTAGTTTTGAAAGAAAAAAATAGATTAATCCGAGTCTCGGCATTCGACAAATGTTGCTTTTGAAGGTTGGTCCCTACTTGCTTTAGGCTTTCAATATTCCCAAGGCTAGCATATGGTTGAAAGCTACTTAAAAATACTTGCTAAACACTTCAACATTGCTTTGAAGGCTGAAACCCACTATAAAAGTTGAACCAAATGCATCTTAAAAAATTCGTTTATCTAAGTTCAATTCAATAGGAAATTTAGCGATGCATAGTCAAGAAGCAATGAGATGTGCTATTTTTTCTACTTCCTCCCTAGGATTCTCTCCTTTCCATCTCATTTTCACATGGCTTTCTTCTTCAACCTCTATGGACGGGAGGGTTTGAACTAGATCTTTCTCCCCTCCATTTTCCTTTCTCTTTGCTTGATTTGGTTATCTATTTTCTTTTTCGTGCATTCCTCCCATTTTGAGGAGCTTTTCTCTTATGATTTAGTCTAGATTTGGAAGTTTCTCTCTCCTGTTTCAGGAGGTTTCATTCCAATCTAGTCTAAATTTGGAGTTTTTTGCATGTATATTTTTAGGTTTCACTTCCCTCAGGTTCTACTAGTAGTCCAACTCCAAAAGAGATTGGAGAAGTTTTATGGAAGTTTCGCTATCATAAATGTTAGATCTGTGCTCGTTCAATCTTGTTACTTTGAATGGCGATGGTGTTTGGGATGTCAAATCTAAGTGCGCATCGTTGAAGGGTAATGCCATAACAACACATGAAGATCTCAATGTTTACTCATTATTAAAGACAGATTCAATAATTGTTCCTCAATTTTGGTTTGAAAAAGTCATAGATTTGCTCTCTAAATGTGTAACCTCTAACCTTATTCTAATGATTCATATTGTTATATAAAGCTTGTTTTATTTTAAAATTGTTTAAAATTTGTGTTGGTTTGCTTTTTCTCTTGTATTTCAATGGAAATGAATAAACATATGTTGTTTTGTTCTTTTTTTAAAGGAAAATTACCAAAAAAAACCTTAAATCTATAGTGCTTGTGTCAATTTAATTTTAAACTATTCAATTGTGCACATTCAGTTTTAAACATTTTGACGATTTACCCATATAGTTTTTTCGGTTAATTTTGATTGAATAATATTGACGTGACAATCTAGTGAACATTGACCATTCTATGTGCCGCAATGGCTCAAATGTGGATAACTTTTAATTTTTTTCTGCTTTTTTTCTATTTTTCTTTTTTTATTTTCATTTTTTTCCTTTCCTTTTCGTCGGTGGTTGGTCTTAGGCCATCGTCTAAGACCAGTGATAGGCAATGGCCAGAGAGGACTAGGTGAGGTGCCCTCACTAGATCTAGCAAGGGTCACCCTTACTGGCTACAAGTGAGGGATAGCTTCAATGGGGCAAGAGTTATTTCAATTGTGGCGAGTGAGAAGGAAAAAATTCAAAAATTCAAAAAAATAAAAAAATTCCAAAAATCATTCATATCAGCGTTAATGGTGCCACATAAGATAGTCCATGTTCACGTTAGTGTTCATTCTAATTTCATTATTTCTTCCATTCCTTTTTTTTTTTTCAATGAAAACGCCTGTGTTGGTGACTTTAAGAACAGAGGACCATCGCCTGCTCTTGAATTCCATTTCTTGATCACCTCCAATCAAATTTAGTTTCCTGTTTCGGCATATGAATGTTAAAAGCATAATCTCTTCGGTTTACGATCCAACGTGCACTAAAATTAGGTCTTTTTAAATGGAACACCGAATCCAATATAAAAACTAACCGAATATATAAATAAATAAATAAAATATATATAATAGATGATATACCAAAACAACAAGTGAACTGGAAACTTAGTAAAAGGACAGGCGCTATATTATTACATCTCGTCAAACCCTACCTCATCCACGTAATTATTGCACAAGTCATAGGCATCTTGCTCACTCTTGAACGCCACGTCAAAGGCACTTTTACATGACCAAGAAATTTAAAAGGGTCAAATCAGCCCAGTTGAATCACAATTCCAAAATGTCTCAATGAAAAATTAGAGACAAATCAAGAACTTCTACTCTTTCATACTCACCCAAATGAATAGAAATCTACTTCCGTTTATTGACTTGCTTCCTTGTTAGCAAGATATTGGGCCACTAGAGAAAGGCTAAAATATAAGCCCTGAAAAATTCATTAAAGCCCACATTTTTGCCACGAGCATAGCACATAGCCACATGAACGCCCAACAATATCTTCGCTACTCCAAGATGACCCTTAGCTATCGCGAGGTGCAAGGGTGGCAATTTCTGAGAATCCAGCTCTGCTGGAAGCTCGGGATTTCGATCCGGAATCCCGTCGACGCATTGCTCACGTCCAGACACTACTGTAAGTAATGGAGTCTCATCGTAAGACCTCACCTTTATACCTCTCCAGAATCAGCAGATCGTCCTTGATCGAGAGAAGAAGTCGGGTCTCCTTCAACTGCTGCTTTGTAAAGCCTACTCTCCATTTCACTCCGGAACGAATTCAGGCTTCATAATTGCGTTTTGCTTTTAGCATTTGACTTTAAGGGTGCGCATGACAAAATTTCTAGAATATAAATCAATTTATATTCTCTAGACGAGTTTCTAAATAAAGAAACGCGTTCGATAACGTCTCAAAATTTTTATTTCTGGAATAGAAATTTGTTTGATAACTGAATAAAAATTTCTATTTCTAAGAGGGTGGCGACCGGCAATGGGCATCCGACATTCGGCACCTGGCTGCAAGCGTTGGCTATAGGTGACTGGCCCTCTACCTCCTATGGGCGGCGGGTGGGTGACGGGTGGTGATAAGAGTGAAAGATGAGAAGAGCCTTCATTTCTCACTTTTATTCAAGAAATAGAAAAGCTAAAAATTTTAACTTTTGATTTTTGCTCCAAATCTATTTCTAATAATAAAAATCTATTTTAAAATAGAAAAATTAAATTGTGTTATCGAAGGGATTTATGTTCTAAAGTTGTTCTGGAGAAAAGAAAACAAAAAAATAGATAAACAGAAATTTTGTCATGCGTGCCTTAAGATGACAACAAAAGTCAACTCCTTAATCCAATGTCAACATACTCACCAGGAACCATCTTTTTGTAGACATTTGAAGAATCTTTAAATTTGTTCACTGAGTCATTAGCCCAAAAAAAGAATATGACATGATTGATTCATATATCGGCAAAAATAAATGTGATTTTGTTTGGTGTTCGTCATGCTAAGATAAAAGCTTATACATATTAGGCCACTGATGTGCTGTTACCGGCGAAAATATGTATACTTTTAAAAGTTGTGTATGTACTGATTTATACGCCGCTTTCCTCTTGGTATGGACGTATAAGATTCTACAATCCATAGAACATGTCTTTTAGCTTAATGTCGTGGTCGGTTATTGGTAACAATACCAGGTGTGTTTAAAAGTTATGTCTGTGCTGATTTATATGCGGTTCTTGGCTTGGTTTCTGGATCCATCATCGGTTGTGTGCTCATAAGCATGAGAATTGATTATATTAGGTTTCGGAGTAGATCAATTGATGTTATTTCATCTACTTTCGTGCTTTTTCCGTGGCTAACAGAGAACAACTTTCTGTGGATGGTTGGGTCAAAGAATAGGCTTGGCGGCTCGACAGGCCCAATAGACATGTCCATTGCTCCCGAGGAGGAAGAAGGCGAATCGAGAATCAAATATGTGCGACGCACGCGTATGGGCCGGCTAAAAAGTTGCCAATTTGCCAATTTAAAATAGACAATTATCACGTCCACCTTAAACAATTTTTTTTTTTTTTTTTACATCTCAACCTTTAAATTGGTGATATATAAATAAATTAGATTACATAACTATCTCTAAATACATATATCACACATCCAATGAAAAATATATTAAAAAAAAATCCTTTACATTGACATTGAAGACGATATAAAGGGAGAGTACGACTGAAAATTCCAAACAATACACCTTAATTTTTTTTTTGTTGATTTTGTGGACCATGTATTGTATATTTGGAAGCTAGCACGTTCTTTAGAAAAGTTTCGCATGACGGTTGATTATTTATTTGCGCATTTGCCTTTATGGTCTTCCAAGGAATTTGAAAAATTTGAACTTGTTGAGACGTGTCAGGCACTTCATTCAAAGTAATCCTCAATCTTAGTTAAACAGACCTGTTTGGTTTGAACATAACGGCCTTCACCGGTTGCTCCTTTGCTAATAAAGAGCATTATCTTGAAAAAAACAATAAACTTTTGACCTTAAAGCGTGCCAACCATGTTCATGGGCACTGGTTGGCTAGTTCATACCGAAAACTTCAGCTCCGTTCTTAGTTAAAGGCACACCACATCCACCTTTTTCTTTGATGGAGAGAGAGAATAAACGAATATATAAGCTTTGCTTCTCAAAAAAGTGAAACAGAACCACTTTACCGCGAACAAAATGAGAGAAAGTAAATCAATTCCTGCAATAATTGCAATTAATTATTGGAACAAGAAGGAAAAAGAAATGCGGTCACTAGACTGAGAAAAGATATGGAAATATGATGAAGACATCTAATGACAATCAAACAAAGAAAGCCATCACAAACTTTTAATTCATTGGAGATGAGAGGTTTATAAGTGGTTTCTTCAAGATTCCCAAATCACTCATTATATCCTGAGACTAGCATCTATATTTTTGTCTGTCAATGTAACAATTAGCAACACTTTTATGGAGTTGAAGACATAGCTACATATGAGAAATAGAGATAAAGTTATATATAAAGCGTATGATAGAGAGAGTGCTAACAATCTTGTTAGTGATGACAAAGTGATTTGATAGAGATAATAAGTTCTCTGCACCATCAAATTATTTTGTTTATGCCGATCTACATGCGGTTTGCGCTTGGTTTTCGGATCCACATCGGTTGTGTTTGCTTAAAAGCATGAGAATTGATATCATGAGGTTTCGGATTAGATGAGTTGATGGTATTCTCGTCTACCGGCATGTTTCATCTGTGGCTAAAAGAGAGAGACCGGCGCTTATTATGGATTATTGGATCAAAAGAATTGGCTTGGCGGATCGACAGCCACCTGTACATGAATTTTGAACTATCAGGACCGGGTCCATTTCACGGAAAATATCAATTCGGGTTGGCCCAAAAAGAAAAAAAAGAAGAAGACTTTTTGGACCCTATCCGCTAGCCTTGATTGTCTTGCGTGTGTCATGAAATTCAGGTCCTTATTTTCGTTAGGTGGATTGACTTTGACAATTCTTAGAAATTAGACCACCAGCCAGCCACCCGTCATAGTATATTCAAATATGCTCTGTCAAATGACAATTATTAACTTGCAAATAATCCATTGATTGCGTGACTGAGTGTGACCCATGCTGGTAACGGTTCAATTTCGTCGGTACTAAGTAAACAAACAGGTTTTTTTTTTTTTTTTTAACCTCTTTCAATGAAGAGGTAAAATGAGCGACCCAGCGGAAATAAAGATAACGTGGATTGCAATTCCAACACAGTGCAAAACTCACTAACACATGCAAAGACGCAACATGTTGAAGCGGATATAGAGAGAAACTCTTCACATTATTATTAGAGTTCAATAAGGCTTTGAAACTTCGTTTCTTCCCTAGACCAGACCAGTGAAAATCTCTCTTATTTTTCTAAGAAAGATTCTTGCGCTGACATGAACATTTTAGGGTGCCCATGGCCATAAGCATCGAGTGGATTTTTAACTCATCATTGAATGTGAAACTAGCTGCGACTCGCAATCTATATGGCTTAGCTAATCATGTGCATAAACAATTTCGATAAAACAATACATTCAGCTGATGGCCTGCTATCTTAAGAATTAAATCTACCAAAACAATTATCGAGTTTGTGTGACTTTATGTATTCTAGTTAACTAGGAGAATACAATGTAATAGTTGTCTAATTTTTTGTTTTCCTTCCCTCTGTCACCTTGATCTCCTCTGTAAATAGTAGAGTCAATAGTGGCCGCTCGGGGATTATTTATCTACAAAGATCTCTATAGTACTTTATGTATAATTCTAAGAAGGTGGGACCTCAATTCATTTCCAAAAAATGCAACCACGGATCTGTGGGGTTGCATATATCTAATCAAGCCGAAAAAGAAAATAAATTGAAAATTTATCTGAATAGCGAGGGATTTGTCTTTATGTCTTCCAAAGAACTTAAAAATTTTGAATTTGTTGAAAAGTTTGGGGCACTTCATTTGAAGTAATCATAGGTCTTAGTCGAGTAGTATAGTCCACTTTGGCGTCATGACGTGAGAACTTAAAATAAGATGATAAATTGTTAGTGGATTAGTTGGCACGTAGAATGATTACGACCAGAAAGAATTGTAAAGGAGATAGAGGACATTCATGACGGCCCAAGACAATAACACCTTAGAAAATTGTTCCTTAATTAAATGTCCATCAAGCTAAACAGATGAGCACTATCTTCTAACATAGACATAGTAAAACTAAATAACGACAATAATCATTTCTTGACCGGCTTTTCCCATTTCCACTAAACTGACATATAATATTTGCGTGGCAATGCCTCGAACCAGCCACTGTGTAGTCATCTTCTTCATTTTATGGAATCCAGACACGCTTGTTAGGTGTTCCGGATCATGGTAGAGCGAAGCTGAAGTCAAACTGTTGACGGTTAAAAAGAACAGCGTGTTAATTTTTCACTGGAAATAGAAAGATTTCTCCTTGCGATGGTATCATATCAAACTTTGACAAAAGTAGGAAGAGAATGGCTTCTAATTCTTATGAAATCATTTCAGGAGCAAAATGATTTTCGAACATCCATTTCACGTAGTGTTTTTACATATTGTAGTGTTTTTATATGTTATTTTTGTTAAAATATTGTTCTACATTACTTGACAGTGAGTCTTATATGCTTTTCATTTACATATGATCTCTCCCCATCTATCTACTTAAGGTTTTGGGTAAGGCTTTTTAACAGTCACATTTACAAGGTTGCAATACGATTTTCTTTACTTTAATCCTCCCACTACCCAATGAAATTGTGAACACACAACCCAACCCCACCCCCCCCATGGAATCCAGACACGCTTGTTAGGTGTTCCGGATCATGGTAGAGCGAAGCTGAAGTCAAACTGTTGACGGTTAAAAAGAACAGCGTGTTAATTTTTCACTGGAAATAGAAAGATTTCTCCTTGCGATGGTATCATATCAAACTTTGACAAAAGTAGGAAGAGAATGGCTTCTAATTCTTATGAAATCATTTCAGGAGCAAAATGATTTTCGAACATCCATTTCACGTAGTGTTTTTACATATTGTAGTGTTTTTATATGTTATTTTTGTTAAAATATTGTTCTACATTACTTGACAGTGAGTCTTATATGCTTTTCATTTACATATGATCTCTCCCCATCTATCTACTTAAGGTTTTGGGTAAGGCTTTTTAACAGTCACATTTACAAGGTTGCAATACGATTTTCTTTACTTTAATCCTCCCACTACCCAATGAAATTGTGAACACACAACCCAACCCCCCCCAGGCAGCTCTCTCTTCCTTTCTAGCAAGCTTGGCGTCTCCACAACTTTAATGGAGCTCTTGATGCGGCTGCCGCTTGATGTGGAACGGTCGACGGTCGACGGTCATGCTTCCAGGCAACCTCGATTTTCATGTCCCAGCTCCATTTTACCACATATGCACGCACAAAGAAGATCGAGAATGAAAAGAGGGAAAAGAGGGAAAAGAGAAAAGGAAAGAAAGTGGGAAGAGTTATAACATGCCAAGTTTTTAGAAGGTATAAATCTAAAATGTAAATTTATTCTGTACTTTTTAAATGATCTCAATATGCGAAACATGCCTATCTAAATTTATCGTTTTGTAGACAGCAAATGCAGGTGGGGTGAGGGGCAATGGATTCGCACCCGACAAGAATCAGTGAACTATTATTTGGAAGAAGATTCGTAGCATCAACTACGTCCAACTGATTCACCGATGAATTTTGCACCCTTCCATCTGAGGATGTTACAGATTGTATTCACGGACGAGACGATGCCATGGATCACGAGGAAAAGATATCATATTTTGAGCTCTCATTTGAGAAGACATTGCCGATGACACGTAAGTACCCTCTAATCTGTAGCTAACTTCCGCAATTGACGCTGGAAAAGATTAATAGTATCAACAATCTAACATCATTTAAACAAATATCTCTCCAATTGCAAAGTCACGGTAGAAAAGCGAGTGACCACATTTTTCTTTGCTTCTAATTTAAAATATATTCTCCACCATAGTTTTGTCCAAGACGACCATTAAAATTTGTATATAGCAGCTTATGTGGACAATGAGTCGTGTAAAATTTGTTATTTACGGAGTCATCCGTCGAATCATTGGCTTTTTTATCATGAAAGGAAAAACACTCCATATAGAGAGATAATAATAACAAATGAAAGATGTATATGTGCAAAAATCTTAAGAATCAACATGCAGGTGGAAGTGCAGGCGACCAAAGGCACCGACCCTCGCCTCAAATCTATGCAAGGGGGTGGCCCTTGCTAAGATTTGAAGCAAAGCAAAAAATATATATAAGAATCCAGTTACATGAAAAACAAATTGCGGGGTCTGATTGAACATTTTGCAATAATTTAGGAATTCGATTCCTTTATCACAAGAGACAAAAAAAAAAAAAAAAACACTTTCGATTGGCCATTATGGTCTCCAGGAGTCTTTAAAAAAAAAATTAGGCTTGTTAAAAAGTCTTGGCACCTTTAATGGTGTCCAATTGGTAATGCTGAACATTAGGTGGGAAGTTGACAATTATATCTGAGTTTAATGTGAGCTGGCCAACTTTCTCTCTTCCTTGAAACCACACTTTTTTTTTTGGTCAGAACCTTGAAACTACACCTTAAAGTTGTTCACTTGCTAATGCGGAACATTAGGTGGGAAATAGACAATTATATTTGATTTTAATGTGAGCCGACCAACTTTGTTTCTTCCATGAAACCACACCAGAAAAATTCTCTTATTCTTTTGTGAAAGATTCTGACCTGTCCTTAATTGTGGGCAGCAGTCATGTGGCGGTGGTCATGTGGTAGCAGGCGGCATTGGTGGCGATGGGCAGCGGAGGGTGGTGTCGGTGGAGACGGGCGGCGGCGGGCAGCGGTCTGTGAACAAAAAGAAAAAAAACGAATAAATACAAAAAATAAAAACTGTACCAAACGCATTCCTATTCTCTTTCTATTTCAAGAATAGAAATTTTGTGTAGTTACCAAATGTCTTATTTTACTCAGAAATTGTTCCAGGGAGTAGAAATAGAAAAGAGCTATTTCTCAAAAGAAATTGTTCCCCGAACAGAAATATTACTATTCACACCCTAAATGCCCCGGCATTACATACAAGATGATACTGCCATTGCTTAATTGGGAGTCTAGCCCAGCAGCAGCAGTTCAAAGAGAAAAAATCTATTGACAATCTGGAATACATATTAAAATTGAAAGAAAAATTAAAATTTTGTATCCTATAATTTAGACATAATTATAAATCCCAAGCCGCCGTATTTCCCAAATTACTCTTTGCATCTGGATACAAATATCTTTACTTTTGTTTGTTAGGGTGACATTTAGCAAAGCGTTTACTGAGTTGAAGGCAATCATAAATAAGAGAAATAAAGATAAAGTCATTTATAGAGCGTGTAATTGAGAAAGTACTAACAATCCCATAGCAATGACTACACAATTTGGTAGAGATTATTTCGGTATCATAAAGTCATTATCGCCGCACACCTACTAAACACTATTCATAAATCTCTCCTCCTCAGTCGTATAGTGTCATGTCCCTATACTCTAGTGATGCCAACCCACCGTCGAAGCCAAGATAATCACCACCACCACAAGTCACTAGGTTGGATCAACCGCTCATCCCCGTCCCTCCCTCTCGCTTGCACATTCCACTTCTTATTTTAATTTTTTGCGAATAATGCCATCATGTAATTGTTATGTCCACTACGTGGAAATGAGAATGGTAACAAAAGCGTCTTTCCCATATTTTTGACGATGTTAAGCTTAAGACTTGGTTGTCCAGGATTCTTTTCTGAAGCTCAAGGAGCAATTTCCCTATGAAGTCAAGCGTAGTGAGATGCTCTTTCTAACGAAGGTGCAATTTTGGGATGGAACTTAAATGACCTTTGGTAAAAAATGACAATAAGCTATCTGCCACGTCATTTGTAAAATCATCGGTGAGAAAGAGAAACACTCACTAGAGAGAGATCATAAAAATAACAAATAAATTAAAGACAAATTATAAACAGAACAAAACGAAAAGATAAGCGCGTAAAAATCTTAAGCATTGACTAATTAATTAAGGGTTGGATGGTTTTTAGAACATTACATGTGAGGTAGTTTATCACTACTACATATATTTGATAGTAAAACTCAGCTATAAAGAAAAGAGATGTTGATAGAAATTTTTATTTGCCCTATTACCAGTCGAAAAGAATAATTTGCACCTCCCCAGATAGTTAACATCTTGATGGTTTTTGTTGCATGGTTTTTGTTGCATAGCTATCTTGAAGCATACTTGCCACATATTTAATGGTAAACGTGTTCGAAAAAAAATCTACACTAGTATCGGACATAATAATAATCCTTAGTGAATTAGGCAGATGCTCATTCAACAATGAAATAGAGAAAAAAAACATAGTTGAAATGAAAAATGTCATGAAGTCAAAGGTTTGAGATATGAGCTTCGTCTTAAGAAGGGACTTTCGTGTATGATGATGTGATTGCAATGTATTTAATTTTAAAAAGAAGAGGCAAAGCAAATCGCGTGGCACATACTATTTAATAACAAACACCATCTAAGTTACTATTGAAAATATAAAGACAAGTGTTTATTTGACATACTGTTTCGAGAAGGGGTATCTATGTTTATTTTATTTAAAAGGAACTTTCGTCTAAGCTACTTCTAAATATGTGAAGATAAATGCCTATTCACATGTAATCTTTCGAAAGGAGGTTCTATTCGTGTAGATATTGAAAACATGCGATTTCAAAAACACATACCATCCAAAGAACTTTGACGAAAAATATATTTTTTCACTCAATAGGAAGGTAACATACCCTTAAATATAATCTAAACCGCTAATAATTGCGAAGCGATGTGTATGTTCAAAATTTAAATATTTTTTTGCATGGAGGTGGAAGTCCAATGAATAAACTCTTTCAAACGTGCGTGTTATCTCGATGAAATAAACTAGCCTCTAGCTACTGTGCTTCGAATTTCAACTGAACAGTGAGCAGTAGGTTTGTTTTTCTCTATGAGTTGAGGGAAACCAGAAATCATGGCAAAGAGTATTGTCCTGAAGAGAAGCATATGTTCGGTCAAATATGCATTTTATGTTAAAATGAGTAATGTTATGTACTGAAGAGAAGAATTTCATACAGATATATGGAAGAAAGATTATGTGTTAATATTTGACAATAAATGCATCTTCTATTATATTCATATTCACGATAAAAAAAAATGTTTATTTTTCCCTCGTAAAAGATGGTTGATGGTTAGTAAATGATGATGGTTGATATGAAACTGAATGACCAAGTTACAGAACAACCACAAATATGAAGCAAGAGAAAGGAAAATTCTATTGGTAAGTTGTACATGCTTATTGGCCTTTTTTTCTCTTTGTATCCCTTTCTCCTGTATTGGGAGATTTGACATCGAACGATTAATTATTATTTGTGGCAGATTCTTTCTATCTCCTTCGACATTACATATATACGTGGAGGGAGAAGAGAGAGATGAACTAACCTTATATGATTGCAAATTGTTATAATGAGGCAGGCTTGTTCAGCTTGGTTCTTTGCATATGTATAATTTCTGACAAAATATTTAGTGTGTACAAAATATTTTAATACAAAGTGTCTACAATAATAAGTAATGGTTACAAGTAGCCATTAAAGCTTAAAAGCTTTAGAAAATATCATTTCTGAAATAATTCTCAATAATGTCGTGTGTTGTACAGGGTAATGGCCTCGTGTAAGTTGATCAAGGAGCCTTATCATACGTATTGAAAAGAAGAAGAAGAATAAAGGCATCGAGGGTCCCTATTGCAAAATGTTTAACAATCATTATTACTAGGAGCCTTGACAAGGCGGGACTGAGGTATGGAGGAAGAGGATGAGTTCAGAGGTTAAGGCAAGAGCTCGTGGAGGCATATGTTTTCTCCACGAACACCGTCGATGTTGCATTTGTTTGAGAGGAGCAACAATTATGACCAGCCAAGGGGGCTGTTATTCGACCCCAAAAAGAATAGGGACTGTTACGTATAGCTTTTCTTCTTTCTTTTTTTATTTTTTTTCCATTTTCCTTAGGCTTTTTTTTTTTTTATTTTTTTTTTTTTCCATTTCCCTTAACTTTTTTTTTTTCCATTTTCCTTTTCTCTCACTTTCGCAGGGAAAATTGAATTTTCTCGGGAGAATTTGGTAATTGTTGGAATTTGGGCGGGTTGGTTTCGGTCTTTGTTCTCCACCTGAAGATGCTATAAGATTTGCGTGGTGTGTACCGTGTGGGGGTTTTTTCTTTCATTTATTTCTTTTGTTTAGGTTTAAGTTATTTGGGATGAGCTTTGTTGTGATTAATGTAAGCTGACCAAACCATTCAAGTAAAAAAATAAAAAATAAAAATTGGATGCCAAGTGAGTCTCTATAGCACCACTTGGTATCTACTATATTGGAAAATCAAAAAGACTTTGTAAGAGCATCTAATGAAACTAGAGTTTTTGTTTTTTTTGGGTCGAACTAGAGTTTGATTGTTGGATATAAAGAAGTTTTGATTCCTTCGTATCATTAACATTATCATCTAATTAAACCGATTCCTATAACATTAGCAACTTCATACTTCATATTTTGTGTATCCCAATGTCATTGGCCAAATTAAGAAACATCCCAAAATTTAAGGACTACAACAGTACACTATCACGGGTCGGCAGTCCCTTAGCTACGGAATAACCCGTCAGCGCTTGGTGAGCGAAATTCACCAGGCCAACCTTCGTTTGCTAGTTGTTCCAGAGAACAATTTGGCAAATAGCTTCCTTAACCAAGATCGTATCACACCTAGCTTAGCTTAGGTGTCTAGTCCATCAAGCGAGATAACAAATTAATTTAGGCTCAAAAATTGGTTTCGGCTTGCCATGACCTCATTAGGAAAGTGGCATCAACTCCCAATTGGTTTGTGCATAGGAGGCCAAACCCGCATTCAGAGTTCTTAAGAGATATATTCATTCTATCTTAGAACTCCTAACACTAACTATCCTGACACCACTCTCACGGATTGATTATGTTCATCCCCTCTACATCATTCACTCCTCACTCAATAATCCTAAGCTCCCCTTACAAGGATCACAAGCACAGGAGAATCACGAACCGTCACATTCTCCCCTATTGATTCTCCCTCACTCAATTCCATAGCGTCCTCATTGTGGGTTGTTCTGTCACTTCCTAGTGTTTTAACCATTGATGTGCCACTTTGGATTATACATTGAATGGCAACGCTCACTTAACACAATAGGCCGCTCCATTGGTAGCTTCATTTGATTGTAGTTACTCGGGCCCTTTTCGATCACTTGCACTTTTCTTGGTGAGTGTGGCATTTTTCGCCAACCTCACCTTTTGGCAGCATTCTCTTTTGCCTACTAAGTGTTTCTATCCTAGCAGACTAATGTAGATTCTTTCCTTGTTGAAACCATGGAAGCAAACATATTTCTAAGATTCGTTGATCGATCCATGAATGTTTTCCCCATTTAATGAGGAAACCTATCATCTTCATGCCCTTATTGCCATCTTAGAAGTTGGTCAAGAGCCACACTTTGTTCGAGCTCCTTTTTCCATGGTTATTCACTTGCCGCCCTTGTAGGACTGGGTAAACCACATGTTCTCTTCTTAAAACTTATCAAATTAGTGCAATCGAGTTCTTCCATTAACTCTGTCCAACTTAGCTAATGGAAAATGCTGACGTGACTTTTTTGATATTTTCTCTTTTCTACATGGCAATGAAGTGGGCAAAAACAATGTTGTGTTGGTCCAAATTTGATTTTTATACAAAATTTATTTAAATTAAATTAAACAAAAATAAGAACACCTCTTTAAAAAGGAAGAAGAGGAAGAGGGAAGCGAGGGTTTGAAGCTCTCACTGCTATGATTTTAGTCACATCATTGTCACGTGAGAGATAAAAAATATTACAAAAAGCTACGTCAACATTTTTAATTAATCAAGTTGAATGAAATTAGTGAGAGGATTAGATTGTACCAATTTTATAAGTCTTATGATATTTTATTACACTTTTAAAAAAATTAAAATTTAATTGCATATTCATAATAATTTTTAGGACTTTTAACGGAGTTATCTAAATCAGAAAAAACACGTCTTTTCACTTTAGAGGAATTAGAAGACATGGCAGTGAATGCGCTGAACAATCCGTACAATTCGTGCCGCTGCACTGTCTCCACATGCTCACAAGACTCATCCCTCTCCCCCTTTGCTATCCTATAATAGTCCAAAATCTATCCCTTTCCGTCTCTCTTCTCTTCCCATGTTCTCTCTCTCTCCCTCTCTACTCATCCCTCTCTCCCTTTGCTATCCTATAATAGTCCAAAATCTCCCTCTCCGTCTCTCTTCCAATGTTCTCTCTCTCCCTCTCCTCCCACACACGCCCCGCGCCCCCACCCCCCGCGTTCACTGGCGTCTCTTTAAATTTGATTTTAAAGTGAGGCGGCCAAGTTTCTAGGTATCGATACTCATTTGCCTAATTGATATCCAAAACCTCAGCTCATTTCTCAGCTAGGCCACAACACACCAACCTTTTTTTCTCTTCGGGGAAGAGAGAGATATCAGGAAATAATAAGCTTTCTACCTATGGCAAACCCAGAAGCTGGAACCAGTGGTGATGTTGCACCAGCATCAGGATGTGAGTATCAAGTGTTCCTAAATTTTAGAGGATTCGACACTCATCATGGATTCACGGACTTCCTTTACAATCACTTGGTAGATGTCGGAATCCGTGTATTCAGGGATGATGATGAACTTAAGGTCGGTGAAGTGATTGGTGAGAACTTGGTAGGTGCTATCAACAACTCCATAATTTACATACCCATCTTCTCTAAGAATTATGCTTCCAGTAAATGGTGCCTTCTGGAGCTTGCGCATATAGTGAACAACGTGTCTAATTCAAAGGACAAAAAGAGTATCATTCCCATTTTTTTCAACGTGAAATCTGATGATGTTAAACTTAAAACATCCGTATATAGCAATGCTTTATCAGAACATGAGAGGAAGTCTCCTGACCAAGTCAAAGTGTGGAAAGTGGCTCTTGCAAAGGTAGGAGAAATCAAGGGAAGCAACGTGGAAGAGAACACAAGGTAAAAGAAAAAAAAAGACCTTACCTAGTTCTTCCTTTTCTGTTTTAGGGGTTACGACGTTGCCCTCTCAAATGATTTCTTTTAATTTTATGATGGAAAAACTTGAAAGCTACCTTCTTCAATTGCTGCTCTCATTTAACTTTTCATCCTCTGCTTGTAACGTCTGCCCTAAAATATTCCCCTACGATGTCAATAACTTCAATGACATGGACCTACATATTACTGTTAACCATTCTTCCCTTTTGTGTCTCGTAAGGCTACGAAATCTTCAAGAGAACCCATTTGCCTTTATTATTTGGGATGATTACAAAAATGAACTTCAGATTTTCCACCCGTATTGATGTGAATTGTCCCTAATTTTGATCCGAAAAATCTATTTACTCCTGTAAGAAGAAGATCATTTTCTGTTTTCCATTGATGGAGAAAAGATGAACGCAATTAGAGATCGCTTTTTGTGTCAACTTTTCTTTTACACATTTCTGAGTGCTCCTCAAGAAACACCAATTACATAAGAAACTAAGAATCTGTGAAGAAAAATAATGTCTGAATATGCAAAAGAAGTGAAAGCATCCGGAGAACATGTACAAATGACGGGCCATCAACTCAGGGCCTTGAGCTCTGTTGAGCTCACGAAGGGTCCACATCTGGTCCGGCAACCTTGATTAGGTTGCCCATCTCTGATCTGAAGTTAGCGATGTTGTGGAGGCCTTCGAGTGGTGTAGCCGTGCACAGAGTGATGGGAGAGAGAGAGAGAGAGAGAGAGAGAGAGAGAGAGGTGCACGGGGTGCCGAGAGAGAGCACCGGAGGGACAGATGCAATCGGAAATAAAATGTGAAAGTTGGATATTCAATTTGAATATAAAATGTGGAGACGCAAGTTGAGATGTGTGGAAAATAGTTTTTGCAATTTCTCCTTATTATTGTCCTTTTTAGTTTTCTCCAGCGTTGTCTTAATTCTTAGGCAAACTAAAAAGCCTAACATTGTAGTCGCCCCTCTAATCTAATCCAAAGTAATAAAGGTGGAAATGAATGCTGGGCCAGTGGGCCACATGGCTAGAATATGAGGTGTGGACAAGTTGGGGGCAACTAGAGGTGTCAAAATGGGTCTTAGACCCATATATGACCTATTTAAATTATAAATGAGTCATATATGGATCACTTACTTTTTGAAGAGACAATTTAAATGGTTTTGAAAATTGAAAGCTTAAGATAAATGTCTTAAATGGGTTGGACTTAAAGCCCATTTCCAACCCAAACCTCACATTTTCTCTTTCCCTCTTCATCTTATATATATATATTATAAAAATTGAAATTTTAATTGTTTTTTTATATTTCTTCTTTCTTTTTCCTTTTTTTTTCCCCTTCTTCCACCTTCCTTAGCCGGTGTTTGGCACGGCGACAATTGGCAAGTGGCCAGGCAAGCCTTGAGCTTGCCAAATCTCGTGAGGCGAAGGCCTCGCTAACGTCTAGCAAGGTTCAAGCTCATCGACATCGAGCGAGCTCGAGCTCGCCCGAGCCTTGCCTAGCCTATGGCTAGTCGCCGACTATTGTCATGGCCGGCTGAAGAAGAAGAAAAGAAAAAATATTTTTTTTTTAAAATAAAAATAATTAAAACTTCAATATTTAAAATAAAAATAATTAAAATTCGATTATAAAAAAAATAATAAAATAATAAAATAATAAAATAATATTCATTAAATTTGTATTCCATGAAAATATTTAGCAATACCATTTAAAAAAAAAATATATCATAAGAAATAAGCTTTTAAGTTTAGTTAAATGGTTGGGTATGGATTAGATATGGGTTGGGTTGGGTATGAATAAAAAATTTTATGCTACAATGAATGGGTCATAAACGAGTTAAATGAGTCGATTTAAGTTGGATCATTTATGACCCGACCCAAACCTGACCCAATCCATCCGTTAGACAAGTCTAGGCGCAACATGGCAATTACATGGCCTTGCATTGCGTTTGTATCTTTTTTTGGGGTCATCGCATGACATTTACTTCAACAACTTAATATGGTTATCATCATTCATCAATAAAAACACATAAGCTGGATTCGACTGAAAATTTTAAATGTAGCCTATGGTGAATTAACCCCTACTATGCACAATTATAGCATGTTGGCGCCAATTAGCTTCTCCAATGTAAATGGGCTGCTTTTCCATAATTTTTTTTAGAGTTGCCAATCTCTTATGCTTTTTATTATAAAGTCCATATGCCCAACATGCCGCTTGAGAATCTTGTATTTTTAACAAAAATGAGTTATTGGAAAGCAAACCGGACCTCTTCACGTAGTTTTATATTGATAAGGATGTCCATCCTAAATAGTAAATTAAAAATTATGACTTATCCTTCTAATTCTATGGATTAGGTAAGGTGCCAGAGAAAGTTCAGATATGTGGCTCAAATAAAGAAATCTATCCATTTGTTAACATATCAAGCGTGGGTAATTTGCCCAATCCATACACATATCGGCATTTGTTAACTATTAAGTTAACCTCACGGGAGTTGGGTCTGTCGATTTTGAACAAAATCTTTATGTGACACGGCTCTTTAAACGTCATTGTACTTAAGACAATCAGATTCATAGAAAGATTTACGCGCATAAGTTAAGCCAATACAAATGTTCTGGGCTTTTCTTTTTCCCTTTCCTTTCAGCTTTATTTTTATTTTCAACTAAACTGCAATGTTCAATGGATGACATTGCATTTATATACGTTATTTGGGTTCATGGTTTTCCTATTGCGAGTGCTGAAATTTTCTAGGTGTAGCTATAAATGCCAACTTTTTGCTAATGCATGATATAATACCCACCTGGTAACTTTGGTCATTGTGCAAGCCAACGCTATAGTCTTTGAAATTTCTTAGTCATAAATGTACAACATATGAAGTGATTCATATTGAATCAGCCTATACTTTTTATTCGGTGTATTTATATGCTATTTATGATGTACTTCAATCTAGTTAAAATTTTGACAATTCCATGTATGATGCGTGAATATAAAATTAATTTAGTCAACTAATGAAAGTGCTTTTGTACATATCGTGAAATCGGTTGTTGAAGAGGTATTAAAGAAGCTGGAGACAAAAAAAGAATCAATGCCTCAACAATTAGTTGGACATGAGGATCGAATAAAATATTTTATTAGATGTCAATCATCTTGATGTGCAGTTCATTGGAATTTACGGAATGGGTGGCATTGGTAAAACAACTATTGCCAAAGTTGTCTTTAACAGATTACATTCCTACTTTGGAAAGTGTTGTAGCTTCCTTAAGGATGTTTGAGAAACCTCATCGACCAAGGAGGGCATAATCCGGTTGCAGAAGAAATTACTATCTGACATTGGTCGTCCTAAATCTGCAAAACATATCAAGGATATTGAAGAAGGAATGAGGAGGATCAGAGCAACACTCAGTAATAAAAAGGTCCTTATAGTTTTGGATGATGTTGACAAGAAAGTGCTCATTAAGAATCTAATGGGAAATGCCAAATTATATCTAGGATCTAGGGTAATTATTACAACGAGAAACATAGATATTTTGCAAGTTGAGGGGTCTGAAGTTAAAATTGAACGGTATGAAATGCAAATGATGGATGATAGCCTTACACTTCGGCTTTTTTGTTGGCATGCCTTTCATAGAGACTATCCTTTGGATGATTATCGTGAGCTTTCAAGGAAAATTGTTTCACTTATGGGAGGTCTTCCCTTGGCTATTGAAGTGGTAGGTTCTTTACTTAAGTATAAAGAAGACAAAACAATTTGGGAAGAGAAGATAATCAAGTTAACTGAAGTACTTGATAAAGGTATTCTAGATGTGTTGAAGATTAGCTATGATGAGCTAGACGAATTTCAAAAAAAAATTTTCCTTGATATAGCATGCTTCTTTTTCAATGAGAAGAAGACCGATGCTATCTTTTTCAATGAGAAGAAGACCGATGCTATTTACATGTGGGAAAGTTGTAAATTTTATCCTCGAGGAGGAATTGAAGTCCTCACCAAGAGGTGTTTGATAAAGACATTGGATGATGATAAGTTTTGGATGCATGATCACCTTATAGCACTAGGAAAGCAAATTGTTTATGAAGAAAATCAAGATGACCCTGCAAAGCGGAGTAGGTTGTGGAATGCGGAAGAGGCCCTTCAAATCATAGGAACCGAAGAGGTAAGTAAGAATTCTTTTTTGCTTAGGACCTTTATCAATCTTTTTCCAGCTCAATTTGAATCGTAAAACATAGGGAAAATTGTCCAAAAATTGCCATATATATATATATATTGATTTTTGCCAATTCAGTCTTAAAGTTTTAATTTATCAATTGAGTCCACCCAACCAATTTTATCAAGAAATTGCTAACGTGGACATCGGCCGTCTTATGTGGCATGATTGACGCTAACAAGGATAATTTTTAATGATAATTTAATATTTCTCATTGTTCATTTTTTTTCTTTCCTTTTCCTTCTTTACTTTTTTTTTTTATTTTCTTCTTTTTTTCTTTTTCCTTTTTCCTCTGTCGGCCATCGCTAGACCTCATTGCCGACCACCAACAAGGCTTAGTGATGGCCAACAGAGGGAAAAAGTGAGAGAAAAAAGAAAAAAATGAAAAAGAAAAGAGAAGAAAATAAAAAAATAAAAATAAAAATAAAAATATTAATATTAATAATATTAAAATTTTTCCATGTCAAAGGCACGACCAACATCCACGTGAGCGATATCTGGTTAAAATTGGCCAAATTGACTTAATTGGTAAAACGTGAAAATGTTTAGAACTCAATGAACACAATTAAAAAATTTATGACTGAATAGGCAAATAGGTTTAGGGCTTTTTAAACAATTTTCCCATGAAATCTAATAGTTGGAAGTGGACAAATTTCTTCACATCATTGCAAAATTTCATTTGCAGCGTAAGGACAAGGTTCAAGCGATTGAGATAGATGGATTGGACGACAACATAGAGGTCAAAAGTGAGGACTTTAAAAGTTTACCAAATTTGAGATTCCTCCGATTGGGCCATGGAACTTTTGTTGAAGACTTCTCAAAGTGTCGTTCAAACTTGAGATGGATATCTTGGCGTCATCCTGAAAATTTTAGAGCTAACAATATTTATTTGGATCGTCTTATTGTTTTCAAACTTGACATTAGTATCTTGGAGGATGATTCAAAAGCTTGGGACTTGATAAAGGTAAATTACATGTTATGATTCTATTCTAGTAGTCCCGGTGGGTACTATGTGCAAATGGTTCTTACCCATGACATGCCATCATTTTTTTTTTCAGAGGGCACGGAATCTGAAAGTTCTATCACTTACCAGGTGTCATGGCATAACAAGAATCCCAGACTTCTCTAAATGCTTGGGTTTAGAGAAGTTAACTCTTAAACGCTGCAGTAGGCTAAAGAGAATTGACAGCTTCATTGGAGATTTACGATTGTTGATTAAGTTAGAGGTTGAAAGGTGCATGGAACTTACAAACTTGCCTGAAAATTTAGGCGATCTAGTGGATCTTAAGTGCTTCTCATTGTCGGGATGCTCCAAGTTGAGAGAACTTCCGGGCTCACTTGGGAAATTAACATCATTGATAGATTTGGACTTATCACATTGCAAGGGTCTTACAGATTTGCCTGAAGAGGTGGGGGCACTATCGAAGCTTAAGCACTTCTTATTGCAAGGATGTTCCGCTCACTTGGAAATTGATAGAACTTATCCAGGCTCACTTGGAAATTTAACCTCATTGGCAAAGTTAGACTTATCACATACCAAGATTGCCAAACTTCCAAGCTCCATCAAAGGGCTAGCGAAACTTGAGTCTTTCCTTTTGAAAGACACAAGGATAAGGGAACTTCCCAACTCCATCGGAAAGTTAAAATCATTATGTGTATTACGTTTATCAAAAATTGGATTTTCTTTTCTGGAGCATCATGTTTGGCAGTTACCTAGAGGCATCAGTATGTTGAAAGATCTTGAAGAGTTGGATCTCTCTTGGCATAATGAATTGCGAATTGATATTCCAGATCAAATTGGAGAATTGTCATCTCTAAGAATCCTAAATTTAGAAGGCACCTGTATTTGCAAAATTCCTAGGACAATCAACAAGCTTTGTCACATCCAAAAACTAAATTACGAGGTTGTCATGTGATTCGATGGTTGCCAGAGCTTCCCAGAAGTTTGACATGTCTACTTCTTCAATCTAAATCATTGCTCTTAGTCCCTAATCTGTGGAACCTTACTAGTTTGGTTGAATTACTACTAAGTGATGCGTCTCGTAATACAGGCAAGTCAAAAGTAATCACAAGATGCAACTTAATGTGGATTGGGAGGTTATCTAGACTGAAAAAATTAGATTTAAATCTGCTAAATTTCAGTGCACCTTCAAAATAGGCTTCTCTTTCTCATTTAGAAGAGTTTGCTTTGTCTCACCTAGCCCTAGCAACCCCCTTGCAGCTTCCATCCTCTCTGCTGAGATTGATTTTAAGATTCTTTAGCATCAAGGGGGCAAAGTTACTTCCTTCATGCTTGAAATTGAGTAACTTGTCCACTTTAGAATTTTGTTCTGGTGAAGTGAAAGACATTCCACTCAATGGACTTCCAAAACTGGAGAACTTAACTGTTCATGATTGTAAACTGCTTCAAAGATTATCCATTCCTCTTAAATTAACCAAGCTACAACGAGTGTGTGTGGCATGTTGTCCACAGCTAGTTGAGATACAAGTTTTGGGTCCTTTGGAATCATTGGAATCGTTCTCTATTTTTCAATGCGTATCTTTGAGAAGAATAGGTGAGTTATCATGTTTGATGAATTTGAAGACATTGGAAATCGAAAGGTGCAATGTGCTTACTAATGTTGAGGGCCTCCACAAGCTAAGGTCTCTGGAATACTTGGAGGTCATAGGGTGCACGTCATTGGGAAGGTTTATTGGTGCATCCGCCACAAATATTCCAGATGATTGCTCTATCAATATAGAGGGGATTATAACAAACCGTTATGGAGAGGAGACTCTTCCGGATACATCAAACGAGGTGTGACATTTTCCTCATCAATATACGGTAGACCTACGTGATTGCGAGGATTGAAAATTGATTTATTCTTATTTCAGTTTGATGATATTATTGGGTAAAACAACACAAATAGTAAATTGTTAAAAATAAGTTCACATGGATGGAAATATATATTTTCTGATCCTACCATGGAAATTTATCAAAGATGATCATTAAATATTTTCAAGTACACTAGTTTTCCTTCATCATGTTTTTTCAAAATTGAAATGTTATTTTTTTTTTTATAAATTAGATAACTATACTTTTGCTGTGGTAATGTTTAGTAATAATTGCCCCGTCAAACTTTGGCACTATTTATGCAGTAGCTTGCAAACTTTAAAATTTTATAGATTACCTCCCAACCTTCACCCGGCCGAAAAAAATACCTTTTTTTTCCTGTAAATATAAGGTACATAACTAAGAAAATTAATGTCTAAAATCTACAACCCCAACTTTATCACTAAGAAAACATGAGCTAATTCTCTAGGAGGTTGCAAGTATGCAAGTAGAATGCAGTATCTAAATGCTTCACTATGCCAACATTGGCAAGCATATTAGCAGATCAATTGTCTTCTAAAAAAATATAAGGAATTTTGAACTCAAAATGAGAGCTCAATAGTCTCTTAATATCTTTAAGAAGTGGTGGTCTAGTGTTGTCTGCTATTCTCTCTTGCTTAATAAATTATGTAATAATTTTGGAGTTCATCTCAATTATGAGCTTAAGAAAACCTCGATGCTTTGCTATGGTAAGTCCCAACCATAGCACCCATAGTTCTATTTATACAGATGAACAGATTCCAAAAATGAGGTAAAATCGTCAAGCCGGTCACCACCTTCATTTTGGAATAATCCTCCGGCTCTTGCAAGTCTAGGATTATCTTTAGATGCTCTATTTGTATTTAGTTTGATCCATCTTGAAGGTAGAGTATCCCAAGCAACGAAAATGGGAGAAGTACGTGATCCACTTTTACACAAGTTGATCATGGGCAAAGCTATGATTTCCTTCGTGTGTGATTGGATTACTTGTATAGGGTTGGAAGAAAAACAAAGCTTTCCTTGAACAATGACTTGCTTTGCTATTGCCAAATAAGTCATATACTCACACCAAAAGTATTGCTCCAATCAAAATGGGATTTAAATCTCCCATGGTCAACCAAGTTGAATTTTAACCATTGAGAAAAATTCATAGAGAAGAACTCTTCAAGACAATGTGGTGGGACAAGATCAACCCATATGTTTCGAATAATTGGTCAATCCTATAAAACATGCAACGTTGTTTCCACTAAAGATTTACAACGTAGACTATAAGGATTATCTACAAATCACGAGACATTCTCAAATCATTGGTTAATAAGCATTTATGTGCCGCTAGCCAAAGGAAGGTTATAATATGTTGAGGTACTCTCCACTTCCATAGAGGGGACCAATTTTGTCAGTTTTTTTATATTATTAATCTCTCTAATAATTTGACATGCCGACTCAATAGAGAAAGATCAATTGCTATTACCTTATCATGATAGAATATCTTTCCCATCAAAGGCTACCAGGCAGTTTGATAGCCCAAATTCTAAGAATTACATCTTCTAATGAGATTCCTTAGAATAGCAGAAAGTTCCATTTTCTATTCAGCACATAATCACGAACTTTGTTGCTTTGTCTCAAATGGATATAGGTGGGGAGTAACTATGTTGAGGAGTGGCTCCAACCCTGGAATCCATTTGTCTTTTTAGAAATATGCCCGTTCTCCATTTCCCAAGCTCCATACCGCTTCTTCCTCTAAAGTTGGCCATACATTAACAATTGTTTTCATAACATTAAATCACCAGGTTTAGCGTGAACAAAATTTCTCTATTGTGAACGATATTTAGCATGCAAAACTTGTGACTATAAAGAGTGGGGTTGTGTCTTGAAATCCCAAGCTAGTTTCATCAAGAAACCTTGGTTAGTGACTTCAAAGGGTCTAAGACCAAGACTACTCCATTTTTTGGCTTACAATTAGTATTTTAATTCAAAATGTGGATGTGACGCTTGTCTCTAGTATTGCTTCAAATTAAAGCACATCAACCTTTCTAAATCTATTGATAAACATGAGTTGAGACTTTAGAACATTGCATTTGATAGGTAGGTATAGACACAATTGCACATTGAGCAACCGTGACGTGGCCTGCCATTGATAAGCTATCCGGTTTACATCCACTAAGTCTATTTGTTGTCTTCTCCAATAACAGCTGAAAATGCCTTGAAGATGTTCTTCCATAAATCAAAGGCACGCCTAGATATTTGCCTAGATCTGAACATATTACAAAGCTGGAGATATCACTTAAGATGTGTTTTAGCCCTACAGAAGTATTCTTTGAGTAGAAAAGTTTGGTTTTAGCCTTACCAACTGAGAGTGCTAGTATGAACACCTAGAGGGGGTGAATAGGTGTTTAAACTAAACATTGGCAAATATATGCGGAATAAAATAAACTTTCAAACAAAGGAGTTAGGGAAGAGAATAAGAACACAAGATTTATAGTGGTTTGGCTTAATCCAAGCCTACGTCCACTCTCCCACGCTAACAGCCTTCTTGGCTGGATTCCACTATGCAATCAACAAGAGATTACAACTTCGAGTGCAAACACTTAGTAGATCACACTATCTCACTAAGTCACTCCTTTGGTATTTCTCTCACGATCACAAACGTTTAAGCTTTCCAAAGACAAGTGTATGAACAAAGATTGCTCGAACTTTGGAATTATAAATTCTACGCTCTATCTCTTACTTGCTCATCGGTCCTTCACCTCCTTAAATACTCATCTACTTCCAACCTACCCGTTGGACAGTATCTCCGAGGATCGTCTTCCAATCTACCCATCGGACAGCTCTGTATCTAGAAGATTTGGTAGCCATTGAGTGACAAATGTAGAATCCCAAATTGATTTCGATTGCCCATACAAACGAAATCTTGATTTCCATAAGTAAAGCTTCTTCGTATAGAAAGTTCTTGTCTTTAAGATCCAATTGTCAATCAATTAGATTGAATCAATCAAATCAATCTTGATGTGGAATCCAAACTAGATCACTAGCCGTTATATGATTGGGCTTGTATTACGTTCTGTCGAATCTGGATGTAAAGTCGAGAGCCATAGACTTTACAATCCGAGTCCGAGTGCAATAGACTTTACAATCTGAGTCAACATATTCTTCAGCATAGAGTTTGTCTTCTAGTTCGAAGAGCATAGAGTCTCGTCTTCCGGTTCGACTTCAAAGATATAGTCTCGCGTCTTCTGGTTCATTATTCACATTCAGTCTGGAATTAGTCAGAGTTGACATACTTCTGATGTAGAATAGACTTTGATACTAAAGTCTGGCAGTCTTCAGACTTTGACACTAAAGTCTAGTAGTCTTCAGACTTTGACACAGAAGTCTGGAAATCTTTATAATATACTTTGGACATGAGTTACGTTCAGTCTTCTGGTCGTATTCCAAGTATAGACTTTGACAATATCCTTTACATGTTCCAACATCTGCATAGTCTATTACTCAACCATCAAACATGTTAGTAGCCTTTGATTTATTTTGTCATCTTCAAAACATCATAAGGGATTTCCCTAACACCAACAACCTCACTTGATCTTTGACAAAAATTGTCCAAGCACTCTAGGTTGACATTCATTTGTTCTGTTGAGGCTTGTGCCAATAATAATAGGTCATCTACAAACATTAAATGAGATATTTGCAGTCCTCTCCTACCAAAACAAAAAGGTTTCCACTATTTTGACTTCACGGCGGCATGAATAAGATGAGACAATCGCTCTATACACAATAGAGAGAGAGAGAGAGAGAGAGAGAGAGAGAGAGAGAGAGAGAGAGAGAGAGAGAGAGCGGGTCACCTTGACGTGTTCCCTTGGATGGCAAGAAGGCCTCTATAATCTCCCCATTCCACAAAACCTGCATGGATGAAGAGGTGATGCATTTCATAATCAATTGAACCTATGAGTCTGGAATACCTGCCAAGTGGGGAGTTTCCTCAATGAAGGACCATTCCGGCCGATGATACGCTTTCTCCAAATCAATTTTCAGAATCATGTGCCCTCATTTCCCTTGGGATTTGCCCATTGAATAATTGCTTCTTGTAAAATAATAATGTTATCCTAAATGTGTCTACCAGGAACAAAGCTAGTTTGATTAGGCAAGACAAGCTGTGGTAGAACATCCTTTAATCGGTTCACAATCACTTTGGAGAGAATTTTATAGGTAACATTACACAAACTAATTGGCCGAAAGTTGTTGATAGTCTCTGATTGATTAAAAATACTTTAATTTATGTTGCATCCATTATTTTCTCAGTCTGCATTGCCGTAAAGTGCTACGTAAAATGGACTGACTCATTTTTCTTGACCGAATTTTCATAATTAATAACCACAGACAATGTTATCCATTTTCTTAGCTTCATAAATCATGTGGTAGATGTTACTCTATTCAAAATGAGGTTATGCATCCTCAGTTAACATTTACACAAACAGAAGTGATGGCCTGAAAAAAGAAATGTAATCTATAACTTTTCAAAGTCTGCACGGTGTGGTGCATTAGTGCCAAAGTCTAGGTGGGTAATATGATTTTTAAAGTACGGAGCTATTGTGCGAGGGAGCTAAAGTTTAAGGGGGGTTTCGAGCAATTACCCTAATGTTTGACTTAAGGCTGACTATAGGCATTAATAATAGTTCAGATATTAATTTGATAAGTAAGGGCTTAGTTTAATTAGAGACTTCCATAAAATATCTTTACCCATTGCTTTCAGTAGTAGATGACATAATATCTTTCGTTAAGTATTCCAAAGCCTTCAAAGTAAAAATGCTTGTGGAATACGCATTTTTGCAATTTTCTAGTAGCTAAATGAAAGTATGCGGAAAATAAAAATGGGTGCAATATGAATATGTACTCTTGTGCTAGTGAAGGAAGTAATTAAAAGTAAAATAAAGTCTTGTATGTTAGAGGAAGCTTTGCTTCCCTTTTTGGCCAAATATCCTCCTTTTAATGACTCATCTCTACTTCCTCTTTTCGTGTTGGATGTTTTCGGTTTCTAAAGCAAAATCTGTCCTCTCTTTTTTGAGGTTCCCATTTTCTGTTGTACCATAATTACTTATGTTACGTCTTTTATTTTTTCCCTACTTGAGCCTCTTATCTCTGCTTGCCTTTCTGGTGTTGGGTAGATATTGCCAGTCTTTCTTTAAATGTTAATTCATAAAAATTGCTTTCATAGACAAGATATTACAAATTATAACTTTCGAAAACATCATATGATGTCGTTGTCTACTATTTTTTTCTTATATTGCAACGGGCATAATTAATAGACAAATTTAGTACTCTACATAGAGTAATAGTAATTATGGATTACTTGATTCTATTATTGTATTAATGAGCTGTGGAGAAATTAATGTCAAATGATTCGATCATAGCCCTAAAAGAGATAAATAAAAAAAATTCATTACATTCTACCACATGTTGCCACATAGATAATTAATGATGAACAAGGCTAATTTTTTTTGGTCGGTCACTTATTCCTACTCTACACTCACCGCATGAGACCCCGCCTCAGCCTCTTGCGGGGGCGTGGGAATCATGTCTCGAAACTTACACGTCCCTACCCCCCATCCACTCGAGAAGGTGGGGATTTGAACCTCCTCCTCTCCCTTCCATGATGGAAGGGTGGCCACTGGGGCGAACCCCTCATCGTATGTATGTTCGTTGTTGGCCTCTTGAGTAGTAATAATTAGAACGTTTTTTTTTTTGCCTCTTTCTTTAATAATTCTGTTATAATGTTTACGCTATTCTATTCATAGCTAATCTACATAATTATAGATTAAGCAATAGCCGTATTACAATTTATTTGTTGTTTCGCCAGTGCTTGCATGGAGCGGGCTTGACTAGTTGGCTATGCGTTTTTTGTACTAGCGCAGTTTGCCACCATGCGACATATGTGTCTTTTTCATACTATATGATGTTTCAAAGTCAATTAACGCATGCATTGCTTTGAAACACAGTCATATATCATACTAGGATGTGACTTTTAGACAAATGAACACATTATCACAATAAAAGGTGCATCTTTTGACGAGAAGAGACACTAGCTAATTTTTAAGCATATTACTTTAAATTAAGAAATAACACAACCATAGACTTTTGATTTGAAACAATGTGTCCCGTGATTATGGATTTTTCATTCATAAAGTAGAATATAAAACTCTTCTTTAGCCAAAATGCAAAACACCTGAATCTATATTAGTAGTAAATAAATAATTAACATTAAAAGAGAGTAGTATTTGAAGTATGATAAAATTATCGAGAAAAATAGATTAATGTAATTGAAGCTGGACTGGCCAAATGTTTATTCCATAACCGTTGATTTTGTTGTTTAATAAAAATTGACGGCTGATTTAACCCGAAAGAATAACGATCTGTTTATTGGTTAATTTCGAACACGTGAACGTCCGTCTTAGCCATTGATCTCTAGGCCAATCAACCGGCAGTTTAATTGGAAGCAAATAGGCCAAGTTAAATAAAAATGACACTGATATTGACAAAGAGGAATAGCTAAAATTTCTGATTTAATTCCATCCTCAAAATGTTTTGCACCTTATCTTCACGTCATTCCTTCGTAACCTGATCAGTTAAAGTAACAAACTCAGGATCATCTTCCTTAATAGGTCCATACAAAAGGTCCTCCTGAAGCCAACTGTCTGCTCTGATTCAAATCTGCTCTTCATTCCCAACCCTCCGTCTAACAAAGAGAGAAATGAAGTCTCTGCCATACTAGACTTTCATATTCTCAAGATGCCCAATGCCCTTTTTTTGCTCCGTGCCAAAAGTCTGTACGAAGAAAATAGTTTCTTTCTTAAGATCTTGCTGCATCCTTCAAATCAGAATTGAATGCAAGAGTGAAGTGTTTACTTGGTCGTCAAGTCTTTGTGCCATGTTGGAAATGCAAGCAATTAAGGAAATAATAAATTGCACAGCAACGCTTTTCCAATTTCTATCGATAAGCTTGTCTGTTTGCTGGCTGCGTTTGCTTAATTCCTTTTCTGGGTTTAATAAGAATGTACATGTGCATGAATATGAACATGTCCTAATGTACAAATACAATATGTTCGTGCAGCCTCCGTTGAGAGAGGTGGAATTCATGCTCGGTGTTCACTGCAAGGGATGCGTTAGCAAGAAGTTTAAGTGTGTGAGAGAAATGGAAGGTTATCTATTTTATCATTAATTTACGTGATTGTACCTAATTTCCTCTTTTTTTCTCGCTGAAGATCTTATGTTGTATGGATTCTCATGATTGTACTTGTGTCAAAAATTTTGGAACTACGACTGCGCAGGACTTCTCAGTATGCAATTCGACCATGACATGGGTACGTTCAAAGTGATGCAGGCCAAGTACGCTGAGGCACCGGCCGAGATCTCCAGGGAAAAGATGACGAGGGCAGATGAAATCATCCCGCCGAAGAAAGAAAAAGAGGGCAGCGAGGCCAAGGAGAAGGAAGGGGGAGGGAAGGACAAGAAGGGCGGTTGCATCCAGGCGGCGGAGGGCAGAGCTGGATGGGGGGAAGTGGAAGGCCAGAGAATGGAGGAGTATCAGAGGGAATGCGGGTACGGTGGGTGTGTGTATTGGGAGGCAATATACTTGGATGCACCCGAACTGTTCAGTGATTAGAACCCAAATGCTTGCTCTGTCATGTGAGGTGAGCAAAAGAATTAGTGTATATAAGAAGATAGATGCACCTCATCTCCGTAGCTTTATCCCATTTTTTGTACCTCCTCTGCTCTATTTCTCTTGCAAAGTCCACGTCTTTCCTTCGTTATATTTTGAAAACTCCTCAAAAGCCTTCTCTTTGTCCTGAATGCGGTTTTGAGTTCTTGAGCCTCCTGATTCACATGCCAAACCCTTGAACCCCAACGAATTTGTTTGTTTTTCTTTCAAGAAATCTATCTACATGCTCATCACCCTCTTCTTGATGTTTTGAGACCCATGTCTCCAATTCTCAGTGAAATCCTTCTCCGTGGGTATATAATTACCTCTTCATTCAGGTGCAGGACCCACCTGGTTCAACCCTTCTCAGCCGTCTTCCTCTACTGGCCCTACTATGTCTAATCATTCGACCCCCAATTCCGGCTAATACTTGCTGTAGCTACACTATCTGTATAAATCTGAAGCTATATGTCATCTGGATCTTGCTCTAATTTCATATTCTCCCCCACTTAATTGCTCTGAAAAAGAGAGAATTTTCTGCACAAAACACAAGATTTCACAAAACTCCGTAGTTTGCATCTGTACCAATGGCATCTCCTAGTGGGACGTCCACAGGATCACCGCTGGTTCAGAAGTCGGCCTCCAAGGAGGACTTGCAGGTGAGGAAGAGGAAGAGGATGATCTCGAGCCGCGAGTCGGTGGTCCAAATGAGGAAGCAAAATCACCTGGCAGCAGAAGCACCTGGCTCAGGTCGCTCAGCTGAGTAACGAAAACCAACATTGACATCATTACACAGCATTGCTTAGGCATTCAGGCTGAAAACTCTGCGCTGAGGAGAGCCCAGGGGGGTGAGCTCAGCCACAGGTTCGAGTCATCGAATTAGATCGTCAATTTCTAGAAAGCGTGCAATGAAGTCTTTGGATTTGGGGTTGCCCACAACGGCCCAATCGAGCCCGTTGACGAGTTCTTGAGCTTGAACCCATTTAGCCTTGGCTTCAGCAATCAAGCTGTTATGGCTTCTTCAGAAATGTTTGAGTGCTGATTTTGTCTGTGCGATGGTTTTTTGGGGACTTTTTGGACGTGGGAGGAGATAGAATTGAACTTACCCCTTTTCATCATTTTTCAGTTTAAAAAAATGCGAGGAAGACAAGATTTGTGCAGCAATTAAGTGATTTCGGGTGGTTGCTTCACTTTTGGGTGATACAGTATGTTTTAGTATATTGGTATAACTAAACGCTCTCATAAAGTAAGTATTTGCTTTCAGTCATATGATAATAATGTCCCTACTGTGTTTATCATACATATATAATTTTCAATCCATGAAATGGAATTATAGATAAGCATCTTACACTAAATCGTTCGCTGGGAAATGATTTGGATTGGTAAGGTAAAGGTATGGGGTCCAAAAATAGGAACTTGCGATTCATTCGGAGAACAACACTGGCGCAATTTCTTCAAGCCACTTTCGTGGGACATTTGACAGCTTTGCATGCCAAAGACGCTGATGAAAGGGAATGTCACCGCTCATCCGAAAAAAGGTACTTGACACGTCTCCATGTCGTGTTGGTAGTGACAATTTGCCGGAATTTCTCATTTGAGAATCCTCGATGACTGGCGTGGACTCGGCGATTGGTTAATATTTATGACAATGAGCTATTGTGCAGATGGACAATCAAATATAAAGTTGCTCTGCTCCAAAGAATCTTACGAAAGAGAGGCGTTTCCCATTGTCGACCGAGACTCTCTCTCTCACGCGCACACATTATTACGCCGAAATTAGTATTATTATGAGTAAACTCAATTTTTTAGCGATCGCCCCCTTTTACTCTAATTCTCCAATCATGCGATCCCTCAATGTTCTTGACATTGCTTTTTTCCCCATATACTGTATTACATTGAATATGTGGGATTGGTCAGACATTGTCAAGCAAGAAGAAACGTAATTGATTTGATAATTAGCATTATATGAGCAGCAAAGATTAAAGTTGCAGGCTATCAAATTTTCTTATCTAGGGTGCATTTACACATCAAATTATTGATTTAAAAGATGTATATTTTTAAATAGATCGTTGGTACTCCTTACAACAATAAGGAGTGCCAGATATCTAAAGTGTCAAAACTTGGCACATTGGGATACTTAAGTGCCAAAAATTAGGAAAATAACACGTAAATGACAAAATCGTAGTAAAATAGATCGGTTAAGTGTCAACGTCGAAAAATCGACCAAAATACCGACATAGCAATTTTCCAACAAAGCAAGTACAAAACGATGTTGTTTTGCTACGATGTGAATAAATAATTAATATAAAAAGTAATTAAATTAAATTTAAAAATATTCTTCTTTTTTTTTTTTTAAAGAAGGGAGAAAGAAGATAAACAATTGGAGGTGGCTGAGGGCTCAGCTTTCATTGCCACTGCCTCCCCATTGTAGCTGGGAAGGGCTAGCGATGATAGGGGCAGGGTTGGTTGGGGTCGCCGACCCCTAGCCAAGGGTTGATGGCCTTGGCCAACTAGCAGCAAGGGCTTGCAAGCCCTTACCTAGATCTAGGGGGAGGGTAGCGACCCTCTCCCAGATCCGGCGAGGGTTGTCGGCCCTCGTTCGGCAAGGCCAAGGGCCACCACCTATTGTGGCGACCCCCTAGCTAGCAGCAGCCCTTGGCTTGGTCAGGCAAGGGCCGATGATCCTTGCCGGATTTGGGGGAGGGCTGCAATCCTCCCCCAAATCTGGGCGAGGGCTCGCAAGCTCTTGCCGTCGATCGGCCAAGGTCGCTGAGCCCTAGCCCCCACTGTGGCCGGCCCTTCCCGATGATGAGGGGGAGGCGGTGACGACGAGGGCTGAGTCCTCAGTTGCCTCCAACTGTTCATTTTCTTTGTTTTTTTTTTTTTAAATCAAATTTAGTTTAATTAATTTTTATATTGAAATTCAATTCCGTGCCAAAACGACGTTGTTTTTTCATTGCGTTTCTTTGCTAACTTAGCTCTCCGACGAGCCACATAAGCGAGCAAAATTAATTAAAAATTGCCACATAGAATTTCCTACGGTGTTTGCCAAAGGTGGCATTCAAGTGTCTCATTTTACAAAAAAAGTAGCACTTAAGTGTCATTTTCCTAACTTTTTGTTAGAGAAAACTTCCATATTTATTTTGAAGCTGACAAAACATTTCCATCGGTCTAGTCTGAAGACTTGTAGACTCTTTGGTCAAAGTCTGAAAACTGCCAGACTATCAGACTTAAGATTCAAAGTCTACCATCATTGACAGTTTCTAGACTGTCGAATAAGTCTAGTTTCTAGACTGTCGAATAAGACTTATCCAGAGTTAGTATTTCTTTAAGGATTTGATTCTATCGACTAAAGAAGATCTCTCAGCTGGATATAGCATCTCGGAATCTATTATTCGTTTTGATTCGAGTAATTTAGATCCGTTGATTGGTGAAGCATACTTGGAAGGTTCTACTTATGGAAACCTAGATCCTGATTGTATGGGCGAGCAGGATTGGTGAGCTATCGTCATATTCCTTAAATAACTCGAGATCTCCCTAATTGATTCTGTCCAACGGGGGTAGATTGGAAGAGCTCATTTGGAAAGTGCCAACGGGTATGAAGGCATGGAGGAGTACATAAGGAAGACGTTCCAGTTGTTCGAGTGTGTGCGCGATAGATGAATTCCAAAATTTGAAGCTCATTGTTCTTTGCCAATTCAATTGCTGAGCGTAAACTTGTACTCAAAAGAGAGTTTATACATTTGTGAGACCTTGAGGAAGTGTAGTAGAGTCTTTACACTGTGGAATCAAGGACGTGATACTGTAACGACTCTTTTATTTCATAGTAAAATCCAGCCGGTGGGCTGTCAGTGCGGGAGAATGGACGTAGGCTTGGATTAAGCCGAACCACTATAAATCTTGTGTTCTTATTCTCTTCCCTAAACTCTTTTACTTTACTCGTGACTTTGTTTAATTTTTTGAGTCTTGTTTCTATTTTAAAGTCTACTATTAAACAGACTTAGGTTAAAAGTAAAATTTTACTCTATACTTCGAAAAAGTTTGTTTTCGCACCTATTCACCCCTTTAGGTGCTCATACTAGCATTCACATTTTTGACATATAAGGGTCATCTCGTGCCAAATTTTGGCACTTAGGGTATTCTTTTGCCCAACAATAAGTATATTAATAAATATATATATTTTTTATCATTAACGAGCATATTTAAGCATAAATTGTGGATGATAATGAAAACATTTTTCTTTCTCAGCAATTCATATAATAAATTTTAGCTGACTATTTTTCAAATCAAAGATTTTCCATGAAATGAATACAGTTTTGTTTATTTTAAGAATTCCTGCTGTTAGTGATAAACTCCCTTAATTACAGTACTGGGACTCATTTGTATGTTTTGGAATGATGAACTCAAAAGAAATTGAGGCTAATGGAGGGGAAAAAATGAATGTATCGTGTAAACAACATGTCTCACCATCTCTGCATAGGAATCTTGAAAGTGAAAACTGTGCCTTGGGCACTAAAGTAACGTATAATTTCCATTTTTTGAAAAGCACTCTCGGGCATGACAAAAAAAAAAAAAGAACCACTTTCGGGCTCTTTATTTAATGCAAATGTACAAATACATGAGCAAATCTCGGCTGTATTGGTGCATGTGAGCACTGTTTGATCAAGCGGGTCTAATGTGAAGTTCATCTCATCTGGCAATTCAGTTCACTCATCCTTCATTTACTTTAAAATTTCATGCTCAGTAACTTCTCGTCAAAGATCCACACGAAACCCATTTCATGAAAAACCAAGATCAATCTTTCTATGAAAGATATTTCATTTCTCGAGTGAATTCCCATTTTTCGATGAAACAGAAAGTATTGCCATTTATTATTATCTAGGAATATGAACTCTCAACGGACACGGGTAGGGCGTTTCAATGATGTACTCCACCCATTGTTAGTTCTCTCTCTCTCGCCGGGGAACCCGTCACGGTTGAGCCGGTGACGACGGCGCTTGTTTCGGCGGGATCGAAGAGGGTGGAGCTGCATCCGGGTCCGCGTGCGGCCGGACCATCGTCGACGGCTCGAGGACTGGGTTGCGGGCGGCCGCAGAGGCAAGGCTGAGCGGCGGCGCGTGGGTTCGCTCTAGCTCTCTTCTCGGGTGACTCTCGCACTGCTCTGCGAATCTTGCGTTGCTGTTTCCGCGGGTGTTGACTGTTGTTTGGGGCCAAAATTCGGTGGCAATGGGCGCCTTCTACTGCTCTTCAAACCCCTCTAAGGTGTAGCCTGGTACGTCTACTTCTTTTGGGCTTTCTGAGTTGCGATGGGTTAGGGTTTCTTGACTCTCTGCTGCTCGCATCTTGCTGATATGGATCACGAAGTGGTTCGGGCCCGTTCCAATGATGAAGGGCAGAGCAAGCGAACCCTCTCACCTCCTGGTATGGGACAAACTCTGTTGGATGATCCTTCGTTGAATGTTCAAAACCGCAAGCCCCCAATTCCTTCGGGCAGAGCTGCTGAGCCTCGACATCCTTCTGTGCCTGTGAGGGGCCGCTATAATAGTCGAGGCGGGTCCAGAACTAAGCGGCCTCAATCCAGAGATGTCTCGAAAAAACCTATAGCTCGCTCTTGGGCTGCTGTTGCTAGTGGTGCGAATAGGGGTTATGATCTGGAATTCACTCCTCTGTAAGTTCAGAGCAGTAAGCCTGTTATACAGATGGATGAATCTGATTTAGAAGCTGCTAACCCTAAGCTATTTGATTGCCTTGTGGGTTATTTTATCGGGAAGAGATTGCCGTTTAAAGTTGTTGAGGAGGCCCTTAGGAAAGCTTGGGGTCCGAGCCTTTTGGAAGTAATGTCTAATGGGCGTGGACTATTTTTGTTGCGTATTACTGATGGAGAATTCACACGGAAAATCTTAGAAGGGGGCACTGTCATAGTTGCGAGGATTCTGTTAATTCTTCAACAATGGAAACCAGGAATTGAGCTGAATAAAGACTCTCACCAGTCTATTCCGGTTTGGGTCAGGCTGCGAAACCTACCTTTCTCCTTCTGGTCTGCACATTCCATTGGAAAGGTGGCCAGTGCGTTAGGAAGACCATTATATGTGGATCAAAGAACAGAGCAGATGTCGATGCTGACCTTTGCTCGAGTATGCGTTGAAATAACGGTTCAGCAGCCGATCTGTGAAACTATTGAATTGATTACCATGGGTAATTCGGTTGTTGTAGAAGTTGAATATGAGTGGAAGCCATTGGCTTGTTTGAAATGCAACATATTTTGTCACATCTTCGGCAGACTTCGCTCCCGCATCCGCTCCTGACCGAATTGTAGATGGTGCTAAGGATGCAGAACCCGTTCAGGGGGTGAACTCTGAAGATGTTGCTGTTTTGGCTAAAGGTAAAGGAGTGGTTATTCCGCCTTCATCTGATGGGGATGACCTTTCTCCCCTAAAGCGTCGATATATGGTTGCTGATGAGGACCCTGCGCCTCATTTGGAAGAGAATAGATGTACTCATATTGGTGAATCGAGTTCGCTGAAAGGGGCATTACAGGAACCGGGGGAACCAACGTCATCGCAGCCTGCCAATTGTTATACCCTTGTTGAATCTGAATCTGCTTCAACGGATACAGGATGGAAACAGGTCAAGCGCAGGAACAAGAAAAAGAAGATGAAAATCACAGCGAGGGAGGCGGCTCCTGCTGCTGCTACTTCATTTGGCCTCGCCCCTCCTTCTAATGAAGGTCAAGTTCTAAAATTTAAAGATTCTGAACCAGAGGTACCTCCTCAAATCCCTAAGCCTACTCTTGAGAAGAAGGATCCGCCAAGGGCGATCGCTCCTACTACTGTGGTTCATTTGGCTTTGTCTGAGAGCTCTGATGAGATCAACAACTCAAGTGTTCATGAGGACTCGAGTGATGATGATACTTAATCGGTTCGAAGGCTAATGCCAAAAGGCCCTCTCCCTGCGAGAGTCGGTAATCTTCAAGACCAACTTCTAAGGCTCCGCCCTCATCCCCCTCCTTTAGTGGCTTCAAAAACGCCTGGTGCAGGCAAGAAGACTGCTAGAAAGAGGTAATTCGTGTCCCTCCTTTTGTTTTTTGATGATTATCGGTTTTTGGAATATTAGAGGCATGTGTGAACCTCTTAGGCGAGCTGAGATCAGGTGCTTTGTTGCTGTAAATAAGCTTTGTTTTATTGGTCTGTTTGAGACTAAAGTGCTTGAGGAGTCTTTTGAAGCAGTCTCGTCCACCCTCATTAAGGATTGGAAGTGGCTTGCTAACTATGATTTCTCGCCTCGTGGTAGAATTTGGGTCGGGTGGAACGCGGATCAGGTTTCTTTTTTGCCTATATCTATTAATGACCAGGCTATGCATGGTAGCCTTAGTTTTAATCTGACTGATATGGATTGTTGTATCTCTGCCGTCTATGGTGAGCATTCCTTTTCTCGCCGTAGACCTCTTTGGAAAGATCTCCAGCATTACAATGAGCTTTTTCAAGACTCTGCATGGCTGGTTGTTGGTGATTTTAACACAATTAAGGACCCCTCAGACCGGGTCGGTAGCTCCACCAATTGGATCCCTTATTTTGATGAATTTGCTCAATGTTTGGCGCAAACTGAGTTGATGGATCTCAGATATGTCGGTCTTCGCTATACTTGGTCTACCTCAGCTGGGAATGCAAGGAAGTTGAGAAAGATAGACCGTGTTTTAGTTAATAACAAGTGGAATCTTGAGTTTTCTTATTCAGAGGCAGCGTTTCTTAATCCAGGCATTTCTGATCATACGTCGATGACTGTTAGGGTTCTTCAGCCGATCTGCAGGACAAAACCATTCAAGTATTTCAAGTTCTAGGCCGAGCATCCAAACTTTAAGTCAATCGTTCAACAGGTGTGGGCCAGTCCGATTAGGGGTGTTCCTATGTTCAAGCTTGTTTCCAAGTTGAAGATGTTGAAAGCTCGTTTGAAGCTTCTTAACATAGATGCTTTCTCTGATATTTCGGTTAAAGCAGCAGAGGCTAGAGAGGCCTTTGGCAGAATCCAATCAGACCTTCAGTCGGATCCGGAAAACTCTGCTCTTGCTGATTTGGAAAGACAACACCGTCGTATGTTTGTCGATCTTAGAAATCAAGAAGAATCCTTCTATAGGAAGAAATCTAGAATCAGATGGTTGAAAGAAGGAGATAAAAACACCAAGTTCTTCCACCACTCGGTGAAGAGAAGACAGTTATCTAATCGGATCCTTTCTGTAAAAGATCATTTGGGTGCTGTAATCACTGATCCAGTCTTGGTACCGCAAGTGTTCGTCACTTTTTTCTCAGATTTGTTATCCCCTCAAGATGCCTTGGTTAGGCCGTCAATTCAAGAGCTGGATAGGGTTATTCGCCGGCTGCTCTCTCAAGATCAGATTCGCTCTCTCAGTGAACCGGTTACTGATTCTGAAATAAAGAACACACTATTCTCGTTGGCCATAGGCAAGGCCCCCGGGCCGGATGGATTTTCGGTAGAATTTTATAAAACCAACTGGGAAATAGTTGGGTCTTTGGTGCTGCAGTCGGTTCGGGACTTCTTTCTAACTGGTCGTCTTTTGAAAGAGGTAAACGCCACTATCTTAGCGCTTGTTCCTAAAGTCCCGAATGCTAGTGCCGTTGCTGATTTTAGACTGATAGCTTGCTGTAACACTATCTATAAAGTGATCACAAAGATTATTGCTAACCGAATAGCAGCGGTTCTAAATGATCTTATTAGCCCTTCCCAAAATGCTTTTGTCAAGGGAAGAAGAATAAGAGACAATATCCTCTTAGCTCAGGAATTATTTGTCGGCTTTCACCTTAATCCTTACCTGCCTAAATGTGCTGTCAAAGTTGATTTCCATAAGGCTTACGACACTGTTGATTGAGAGTTTTTAGAGCTTGTCCCGGTGGCATTCCGATTCCCTGAGTGGCTTATCAAGTTAATCATGGCATGTGTTCGAACGCCTAAATTTTCCATATCGATTAATGGTGATCTCCACGGTTTCTTCTCGGGTGGGCGTGGCCTCAGGCAAGGGGTGAGAGTGCTAGTATAAACACCTAGAGGGGGTGAATAGGTGTTTAAGATAAATCTTGGCAAATATATGCAGAATAAAATAAACTTCAAACAAAGGAGTTAAGGAAGAGAATAAGAATACAAGATTTATAGTGGTTCGGCTTAATCCAAGCCTACGTCCACTCTCCCACGCTAACAGCCTTCTTGGTTGGATTCCACTATGCAATCAACAAGAGATTACAACTTTGAGTCAAACACTTAGTAGTAGATCACACTATCTCACTAAGTCACTCTTTTGGTATTTCTCTCACGATCACAAACGTTTAAGCTCTCAAGAGACAAGTGTATGATTGAAGGTCGCTCAGACTTTGGAATTATAAATTCTACGCTCTATCTCTTACTTGCTCATCAGTCCTTCATCTCCTTAAATACTTCTCCACTTCCTAACTAGCCGTTGACAAGTATCCCGCAGAATCGTCTTCCAATATACCCATTGGACAGCTCGTATCTAGAAGATTTGGTAGCCGTTAAGTGACAAAGGTAAAATCTCAAATTGATTCCGATCGCCCATACAAACGGAATCTTGGTTTCCATAAGTAAAGCTTCTTCGTATAGAAAGTTATTGTCTTCAAGATTCAATTGTCAATCAAATCAATCTTGATGTGGAATCCAAACCAGATCACTAGCCGTTATATGATTGGGCTTGAGTTACGTTCTGTCGAACTGGGATGTAAAGTCTCGATAGCAATAGACTTTACAATCCGAGTCTAAACATATTCGCTTCCGAATGTTTTAGCTTTAAGGTCCGAACATCGTCTCGAATAAGTTCTCTCCAACATAGTCTGTTTCTTGGTTCAGCTTCAAAGATAGAGTTTGTCTTCCGGTTCATCATTCACGTTCAATCTGAATTTGTCGAGTGAGCAGACTTCGATGTAGAACAGACTTTGACACTAAAGTCTAGCGCTTCGACTTTGACACATAAGTCTAGAAATCTTCAGAATATACTTTGGGCATATGTTACGTTTAGTCTTCTGGTCGTCTTCACACTTTGATAATATCATTTACATGTTCTATCATCTGCATGGTCTATTACTTAACCATTAAACATGTTAGTGGCCTTTGATTTATTTTGTCATCTTCAAAACATCATAAGGGATTTCCCTAACAAGGGGACCCTATGTCCCCTTACCTCTTTACACTGGTAATGGAAGTGTTTTCTGGTATCTTGATATCTCGAACTGCCAATCAAAATTTTAAGTATTATTGGAGATGCAAGCCGGTTAAGCTATCACATTTGTTTTTTGCCGACGATGTATTTTTGTTTTGTCAAGCGGATTGGTCCTCAGTCTCTATGCTGAAAAGAGGATTAGATATCTTCTCCTCTTGGAGTGGCTTATTCCCCAACAAAAATAAAAGCGAGGTATTTATCTCTGGTGGGGACACGTCTATCCGAAACAGAATTCTCTGGGCGTTCGGCTTTCAGGAAGGAAAATTACCGGTCCGCTACTTAGGTGTTCCTATTATCTCCTCAAGACTGAGAAGGGCGGACTGTATTGCTTTGACGGATCGTATTACTGCTAGGATTCAGTCCTGGGCGCATCGGTTTCTATCATTTGCAGGTAGAATGCAGCTTATAAGATCGGTACTCCACTCCCAAGCATTTTGGGCGAGCGTCTTCACCCTTCCTGCCTCCGTTTTGGCTGATATCGAACGCATCATGAGACAGTTCTTATGGAAAGGAGCGGGTCTTGGTCGAGGCGGAGCAAAAGTGGCATGGGATGATGTTTGTCGGCCGAAATCTAAAGGAGGCCTTGGCTTTCGGAATCTCAAAGACTGTTATAGAGCTTCTATGGTCAAATTCATCTAGATCCTTTTCTCAGATAAGGAATCCTTGTGGTGCTGGTGGGTTCATTCTGTCTTCTTGAACAAGAGGAATTTATGGATTTCTAACCAGCCGGTGATTTGCTCGTAGACTTGGAAGAAAATTCTCCAGCTTAGGAGTCATTTTTGATCATCTTTTAGGTGGTCGATTGGCAACGGACTAACTGTTTCTTTATGGCATGATTACGGCTACCTTGTGGCCCCCTTGATGGCTTTATACCTCGTTCATTCAGGGATGGAGTACACATTCCCAACTATGCAGTGGTCGCTGACCTCTTCAACCCTTTGGGCGATACGTTAAAGAATTTCTTGATCAGATGGGAAATAACTCTCCTATCCTTGTCGATGGAGTGTGATAGGTTCATTTGGTGCTGCGATACCTCCGGATCCTTCACGGTTGCATCGGCGTGGGAGTCCATCAGAGCTAGAAAACCGTGTGTTGATTGGGCTAGTCTGGGACAATGCTATAGCCCTCGATACTAGTTTCTTCTCGTGGCTCATATCCAAAATCGCCTTCCCACTCAAGTGATGCTTCTATCCTATGGTAGAATTGATTTTAACGTGTGTGCTTTTGTAATGAAGTTCCGGACTCCATCGATCATCCGTTTTTCGGGTGCGGCATCTCGGCTTCTCTCGCCTTCTTTGGGCCGCCAGTGTAATCTCCTTGGAGGAATAGATGCTGGAAAGAGGTGCTCCTCTGGGCCAAGAAATTCTTATATGGGATGGATTTCGACCATAGGATTGCACGCTTCTCTTTTGGAGCTTTGTATCATCTTATATGGAAAAAGAGGAATGCAATCATCTTTCGTGGTGAATCTTTGGTGATTCCGGCTCTCAAAAACCACCTTCTCAAGGTGGTTAGAGATAGAGCCATCACTTTCAAAAGGTTCCTCCATCTCCGAGAAATAGAAGACTTCAAAGAGGTTGGGGTCTTGATCTGCGATCTTCTCCTTAAGCTGTCTTTGCTTTGTTTCGCCTTGCGGCCGTTTTTTGTGGCTTCTCCGTTTCTTTGCTTTGGCGTTAGGACTGAGGTTTGCTTTGGCTGTTCTGTGTTTGTCTGGTTTCTGGTTGTCTTCCTTGTACCCTTGTGGTTGTTCTTTTAGCTGGTATTTGTTTTGCATCGGATCCCCTTCACTCTTACATTGTTCGTGAGAGTGTAGGTTTTGAGACCGATCTTTTGTACATTTATCCTAGCTCTATATATTTATTACCATTACCAAAAAGAAAAAAAAAACTCTCAATGGTTAGTTTGACTTTGATGAAAATTTCTGGATACAGGTTTATTTTTTTATAATTTTTTTTTAGTCTTAACGCTTAGTTCGATTTTCATGAAAATATTTGGATATAGGTTTGTTTTTTTTTTTTTGAGCAAAAAATAAAAAATAAAAAGTGCGGCATCTCCCTCCTATTGCTTTCTCCTTCTTTCGAATTCATTCCCAGCGCATTCGCATGCTCAAAGCATTTGCTTCTTCTGTTCTTGCTTTTCCCGAATAGATTTCCTAATTTCGTTCCCCGGTGGAGGATTCGGGCAGACTTTCTGACTGCACATGGGTAGATTGGGTCTGAAATGCCTGTCACTGCGTTCGGTGTGTGGGGCATGCTTTAATGGGGAACGCTGGCCATCCATTGATTGAAGGACGTTCTTGTGGAATGCATATATATGCTGCGGTTGATTCTGTTTGGCCCGTTCCGTGCTCTCTTCGTGGCATTTGTTCATCGATTTGATCAGAATCGGCCACGAGAGAGAGGAAAGGGTTTAGAAGGAAATGGCGGGAGGGAAGCTCCATGCATGGAGGTTCTACAATGAGTGCTCTCAGGCCAGGATCATCAGGACAGAGGCATGATGAGGCATGATGAGGCAACAGACATTCAGGTTCGCACCGAGAAAGTATGGGCGATGTTGGCTGTTGTTTTTCGCTCCAGTCAGATTTTTCAGGTCGACAGATAAAATTGATTTCCATGTATTCGTAGATGAGATGGGTTATTGCCATCTAAGAATCCCACTAAGGCTGATGTTGAGGAAGCACCATTCGTCGAGTTTTAACCAGCTTTCTATTGCTATAGGACTCGAGCTGCATACTTAGTGCTTGTCCCGGCGAATGCTGATTGAATTTCCGTTGGTAACTTCTCAGCTCGGTTCAATAACAATTAGAGCATACAATTTCGGCCAATGGCGAGGGGTGCATAAGTCTCCGGTGGTGTTCTACGGGTCTCCAAATGGGGTGCCTCCAAAAAGACCATCTAGTTTGCTGCGATTGCTGAATGAGATACAGGTTGATTTTGTATGCTATGAGTTGATTTTCAAGCATAGAATGGACTTTAGAAAGAAAGCATCTCTCCACGTGATTTGTCAGTTAATAGTCTCATGGGGGTGGTTTTTGATTTTCTTCTTGATATCTATTTATCTGTTATAGCCAATTCCAAGTTCCAGCTTTTGCTTCTAACTCTTGATTGTTTCTGAGTGTCAAGCAATAGACTGAATGAAAAGCCATAAGTAGAAGTAGGAAGTAAAAAGGACTGGGTGGCGAAACGAGTTTTGTTTGTAATGTCATGTAGTGCATAATAGCGCTAGTACTTGAAAAGCATTTGGTGACATTACTTAGAACTTCTGTCTAACACTTAATGTAACAGTATTTGCTTGTCATTTGGGTTTTTGAAATCTAAGTTTGGCTCGACCATCAACAAATTCTTTGCCAGGGTCTGCCTTGTCACTTATACTTTGCTTTGGAGTTCCATAAGAGGCAAAATGCTGATAAAATGGAGATGAGATGGATGATCTTCTGATATTAGTTGTCTTGGCGGTGTTGCTTGAAAAGTACTCAATCCAGGGAAACCAAGAATGGGTAGTGAAGCGTGATTCTTCAACTAAAGGTAGGCTGACTTTGTATCTTGCTACTTCTATTAACTATCATTGCATCGGTAGTCATGGATGGTGTATGCAATACACACTCACATACTATGAGCTTCATCTTTATGCCTTTGGATATCTTGACATAAATTTGTGTAGACATCCCATCAGGTGAAAGGCTGTCTTGTTCTTTTTCACAGTGCCTTCCAGCTACAAATTTCCATTATTCTTCTTGAGACCTTTCACGTTTGATGCGAGAGAACTGTGTTAGGTTTATTGAAGAAAAGCAGCTTTAAATGAGGTCTCTGATACCTGTGTGGTCCATCTTTGTTCGAGTAGTGACTTATCTTAACATTTCATTTTTGAGGAATATTGCACTTAAAAGCAGTTATGAAGATGGAAATAAAAAAATATTGTAACTTTGAATGATGTACCTCTTTTGGAAGTTGAGACAATTTTGATTTCATGGATAGGATTGAGGGAAACATATTGCATGTTGTGCTTATCTTAGATTGGGCTATCTGGGCAACATTATTCAATTGATCTTCCATTTAGGGGATGAGTTCAGTATGATACTTCTTTTGAATGAGCATTGAGTGTTGGAGCTGCATTGAACACTACCCAGATGCTTTCCTTGCCGCAGTGATTTTATCTTTTTCCCCTCTTTGAAGCCAATTATCCTACCTCAAGTCACAATTTCCAGGCATAAAGTCAGAGAGAAGGGGCAGCTGAAGACTGGTTATAAATTCACAGTGCCGGGTCACTGGAAAGTACTGGTCGAGTGATGCTAATGGCACAGCTAAGATGATTTACGCATGGTACACTAGAACTATGTGTCAGATTTGAAGTGAATTTGAGATTCAGGCAGGGAAGAATCTGCAACTTGATGAGTCAGCATGTGCCTTATGATTACTACATCTGCCTATCAAAACACTAGCAATATCTTGTGTTATACATTTTTTTCCCTTGTCTATGTTAAATCTTTCCATGGAATATAACAAGATTTTTGTAGTGTCAATAGCAGCATTGCTTGCATGCAGGAAAATTTTCTCGTCATTTGATACCAAAGGCTGCGTTTAAGGACTACTCCCATGTGGGTGCATTAATTCGGAGGTATGCTCTAATGAGAAGCTTTAGTTATTGTGTGGTAGAGACAATTGCAAATTCAATTATTCTGTGTAAATATTGTTATTGTGCCTTCCAAGTTAGCCACCTGTTTGAGATAGTTTATCCATCTCTCAAGATTAACATATATCTTCAACTCCTGCATACTTCACTTTACAGCAGCCATTCTCACAACTTTACTGAACTATTGGAACTGCGTGTGCGTGGGCCATTTCTGTTTCTTATTTTTCTTTTTCTTTTTTTTTTTTTTGGGGGGTGGGTTCTGGTTGATATATTCATGCATGCACACCTTTTTGCAGAAATATAACATTGCATGCAACCATGATGTTATTATGATGAATTGACCGGTATGTTTACGGATTTCTAGTGCAAGGGAGACAGACAGAAGATATGAAAAGTTGTCTGTCAAGAAAGATTCCAGCACATCGACAGGTCAGATATTTGTGGACACTGCTGTCTATTCAAGGAATTGATGCTTTTTCTTTGGCTCTATCATCCAAGGGAGGCAAGAGTTCTGTCCTTCAGCCGATTGGGCTTTTCAAATGCAAGGACATGGTACGTTACTCCTTGTAATTTGAGGTCTACAGACTCATGAAACATCTTTGGAACATTGGTGTGATGAATTGTTCCTAGTTCGCTCAAAATGTTCCTCAAAACTACTAGCAAAGGGTTCTTTTATGCCTTTGTATCATTTGAGAAGGTTAGATTAACACATGAGAAAATGTGCATATGCACCCTGAGAAGAGAATTTATTGTGATAGTGCTTGAAACAGTAGTGAATCTATCCCAGTTGCTCCTTAAAGGTTCATGTGCTCATTGACGCTCAAAATGAGCTTACTCTCTCCTGGCAGCGTGAGGAAGACATGATCATGGCTTTTTTGATCTGCATTGCGGATTTTGATTGTCACAAGCTCCTAGCCTGCAAATGGAGTTAGATTGTGGAAAGAAACTTCAGTTTGATACAGAGGTAGTTACAAATTTGAATCAGTTCTTGTATTTGGATCTCTTCATGAACTGTATTCATATGATTTGCTGTACATATTATTATCAGCAAAAATATTATTTGTCTTGAGTTGGTGGAGCTAATTTCAGGAAACATCTTTGCATAGTGGACTAGTGTGCTAGAATTCTATGTGGTCTCTCATGTGATGGGACTTTTTCTCCCCTACGCAGGTTAATATTGATTTGGGAAGGTACTGTCTTGCTTCGCAAGAATTTAATTTCAACTCTTTCATTAGAGATAGTTCGGTGAATTGTTTCACTCGAAAGTCGCCTTTCCCAATGTTGGATAAATTCATAGAATCTGTAGCCTCAATTGGAACTGTATTAGGTGATCGCTGTAGTTTTATTTTTAGATAAACAGAGTGATGAATCATTTCAGTTGCTTCATAGTTCATAGAATTCTACCTGAGACTGTGTAGGATATTAAAGTTAGCGACCTGAAAGAATTTTAATGGGACTGATATGTCTTATTTGAAAAGAAGCTATTGATTGGCACTTTTCCCTTTCATGTGGAGTAGCATCAAGAAAATGATCTGGTTTAAAAGCCCTATCGTTTCTTCTTCTTTTCCCCTGTAATGCTGATGAATCTGTCACAGTATAGGTAAAATTCGAAGCTGGTACTGGTTCTCACAAGGTGAACTCATGGTTTCTAGCATGTCAACGAACAGGTTCTGTGAGCCTATAGGCACAGAGCACAGAGCATTCATGGATTATGCTGTCTTTTCAATGGGAAATTATTTGTGTTGAATCGTACTCTGAGTCTTACCTTTAGTAAAGACACCAGCTTATTTTCTTTCCCACTTTGACTGGCCTAGTTATCCTGATTCGGGCTGTATATTACCAGTAACGTCACGATCTTGATTGCAAAGATACAGAAAATTTCTGCCCAACATTTATCCATTTGAAACCTTCCTCTTTTATGTGAGAAAATGAAGGTAAAGTGAGCTTAGTAATAGCCCAGCTTACTGCTCTCCGCTGCGTCTAGCTGCGTCTAGATCCCGGAGGATATTGTGCCCAATTTATCAGCATTCTTTGATTCTGGCAAATCCTCCTGATATAACTAATAACGTGGTAGACATCGATGCGGTTGACATTGATGAAAACACGACAAATTGCTCCCCTATGGATGCTTGGTGGCTTGAAGCCATATGAGTCGCAAATGCTATAGAAAACCGACAGGTCATGGAGTACGACCACAAGGCAAGTCATCCACTTTACTTATTTGTGCAAAAATCTTTTAGGATGTTTCGACAGGTCATGGAAGACGAGGACAGGTGGGTAGACGTAGAAATTAATACACCTTAGGTTGAGCTCTGAGCTTGAGCTCAACCATTCAAACAAGGCTCATAGTTGCAACCATTCAGCTTGCAGACTTGAACAAGGGTAGCACTTCATGGATCCTTTCAATTCAATCACATCAGGAAAAGAGCAACAGACTGAAAGAAATTGCCGAGAAGATGTGATTATCAACCAAAGTACTCTGAGCTCCGATGTTTGGTTTGGAAATTACTTTTGCTTCGCTGGCGGTTCTTCAGAAGAGCTATGTTATTCAAGACGAAACATCAGGTTGCGACTGCTCACAGATGGCAAGAGTATCATTTTAAGGAAAATTCATGGTTGATTCAGCCACGAAATTAGGAACTTTAAGATTTTTCATTTCAGAGACCTCTCTGTTCTCGTTCACTACTTCGGGTTCACTTCACGCGATGATCATAGGTTTGAGGCAGAAGCTCTTACTATTTAAGTTTTTCCATTTTGTGCCATATTTAATTAGGTGCCTTGGTGCTTTTATCATGGTACTTATTTTTGGTACAAAGCAAAGTTCTCCAATTAGTGGTACATTTTCGCCCTTGCACCTCACGAATTTGTTCTTTCTTTGAGGTTGATGGCTACAATAACCTTTTTGTAAAAACTCATTCAGGGCGCTGCATCTGTTACAGGTATAGCATCCGGTCCAATGCCAAAAACATTTTAAGAATAGGTAGAATGTATTCTAATGGAAACAACATATATTGAACCATGATCTAATTCCTTTGTAAATATGCCATTAATTGCGATTTAGGCGTTCCCATTACATAGGGCCCAATAGTCAACCGAGACACTGGACAACATAAATTATGGCCTAAAAACAGGCGTTCACAAATGTGAGGACTGGTAATAATTCGGTCAATACATCGTACCCTAATCCAACAATGAACAGTAATAGAAGTGGTAAGATGAGTGGTTTATTAGAAAAATGAGCATAACGTGAATCGCAATTCACAACACGAGCAAAACTTACAAACATGCACAAAAGTACAACATACTCAAAGCGCACAGAGATAAACTCCAATCTTATTCTCTTTGAAACTTTGTTTCTTCAATGAAACTAGTGTTCTTTCGAAAAGATTCTCACACTAACGTGGCCATGGCAGGGTGCCTTGAGGGGATTTTCAGCTTGTTATTAGTGTGAAACTGGACTGCAGCTCATAGTCTACCTAAGCTCAGCTAATCTGGCGCGTCAACATTTTATATTAATTCTCTAAAAAAAGTACCAAATACTATCTTGCTATTATAAAAATAATGGATAATTGCATATATGGTTCATAAACTGAGCCTCAATATAAAATATAATCTCTTAACTTTAAATTTATTCAATGTGATTCTTGAAGCGCAATGTGCGATTTCCTTATGAAGTCAAGGAGTGTTGATCTTACCCACATAGGTGCAATTATGAGGTGAAACCTGAATGACCTTGGATAAAGTACAACGATTAGTTGTCTACCCACTTCTTCGTCAAATCATTGGCTTTTCTCAACCTGAAAAGAGAAACACTCGTTAGAGGGTGATAATAATAACAAATAAATTAAGAGAATATCAACTGAAATGAAACAAAGAGATAAGCACAAAAATCTTAATAATTGACTGATCAATTAAGGGTTGGATGATTCATAGAACGATACATTTTAGGTAGTTTGTTGGTTATTCAATGATAATAGTATGATTCAAATATAAAGAAAAAAAACAATGTTGACAAAATTTCTATTCTATCCATGAAGTAGGGTCCAGTAAATTTAAAGTGGTTGCACAATGTGTTTAGTTTTAAAACGAAGAAAAAAAATGCAAATCACGTGGTAAACATACCATCCAAAGGCAAACATATTCTAAATTGCTATTGAAAAGTTAGATAAATGTGTCTATTCAATCATACTATTTAAAGAAGAGGTGTCTGCATTTGGGTTCGAGCGTATCTCAACCTTGAGTGGCGCTCTCCTCAGATCTACGACCTTGTCCGATGACAGCACCCTTCTCAGCCCCTCCACATCCCCCTGCAGCATCGCCGCCATCGTTGCCCCCACCTGGTTGTCGCTTCACATGTGATGCATCGTTAATCTCGTGCATGGAGGCAGTGAAAAGGGCAGTGATTGAGGGAAGGGCACTCAGCGTTGGTAGTTTATTTGTAAAATAAATAAGAGGTGTCTTGTATCACATTGAAAAATACATGAACTAAATTGGCATTAATTCTCAAATATAATTTTTATTTTCATTTATTAAAATATGAATTTATAATTATAATGAAACCAATGTGTCCTATTGAAACAACTTGATTATTCATAATAGAGTTACGCTTATTTTGTTATTATTTAATTTCGAATTTATTATTTTTGCTTAATGGTTATTAGGCACTCGCAACTTTTGAAAGTTTGTGTTTATTCAGACATAATTTCTTAATCTTTAGAAGGTTATATTTGTGCAAACATAACTTCTTCATCTTTGAAAGGTTTTATCGGTTCAAATATATTTATTCAACATTTCTATTGAATACTTTTCATAATTTTCAATTATCCTTTCTATGATATATAGTCATTGTTTTTAATTGTTTCCTTTGAGAGTTCCTGAGAAATACCATAATGACTATCTAGTATTCTTATACGAGACTTTGTTGTATCTCGGAGGATTTTTGCCAGTAATCATTAACAATATTGTGGGGCAAATAATTCTTTAAAGAGAGTGTTATCATACCTCAAAGATTGACTCCATTTTTCTTCCCATTGATTTTTCCCCAACATTCAGTGCATGTTCACTGTGTGGAACATGAACCCGAGAGAAGAAAAAAAAAAAGAAAGAAAAGAAAAGAAATCAAAATAAGTTATAGAATTTTTCACATTGACGTCATTTTGAGTGAAATCGTACATATCAGATTGATGGTCATGCCACGTAGGATAGCCTGCGTTGATCGGAATTCTACATCAAATTTTTCCAATCTAAATTAGCTGACCAAATAACATTAGAAAATCATTAAAATATTTATGACTGTATGGGTCAAATTGAAAAGTTCATGACTAAATTGGGATCCGCACATTAAGTTTATGACTTTTTTGGTAATTTTTCTTACAAAAGCATATCTTCGTGAAAGTATACATTCTATTTTAAAATAAGTAAAGCTATACCCCTTTCTTTTTTTTTCTTTTTTTTTTTTTGTCAAATACAAATACCATTTCATTCATTCAAAAACAATAACTACACGAGTGAAGTTAACAAGAATCAATACATGATAAATCCCAAAGAGGTAGGGGTTGCCTTGACATCCAATTGAAGGGGAGAGTCCCTTTTCGATGGGTTTTGGTAATTCAATTTGCGACTTGGTTAGTTTCCTGTGGGCAATGGGATAGGGGAACACCTTCTAATTGGGTTAGTAGTGCATTGCATTCCTCAAAGAGACATCTCAAAGTCCATGGGCTCAAACTCAGTTCAGCAGTGAATCTATCAATAGACTGATTGTCAGATAGAACACATGTTAGACCTAAATTAGTGATTCTAATCACGCATCAAAGAACAAAATTCAAGTGTTGATTAGAATCATATGTGGAAAAACCGGATATAAAATAAAACTGCCCTCCAGCTATTGTTCGAACTTGTGCTCGTCGGAAATTCACTGAAATTCGATGATATCATGGGCATACTTTACTAACCTAATCCCCTCACGTACTGATGGTGTATTTTCGAATGAGAGGGTTTGTGTTAGATCTTGTGATTGCCCTTACAAAATGAATTATCAAAGTGGTTATCAAATGAGTGGTTGTCACAAAGAGGTACGAAATGTGCAAAACTGCATGTGAAATAACTGTTACTTAAAAAGAGAAAACGTGGGTCAAACCCAATGGATAAGTTTTTATTTCAAAAACTATATATCTATATGTGGGATCACATTATAGATAACAACATCCACATGCACCACAGATTCCTCCTTCAGCTCAGACGCCTCCCGCAACCAGAGCAATGCTTCCTTCATTGCAAGGGCTTTGATTTCGAGTGGAGAAGAATTTCATATGAATAAATGATAGGCGTAGAGAGATTATTTGTTAAGGATTTGGCAATAAATGCATATGCTACCGTTTCATTTTTCATAACAAAAGTTCCATTTGATACTTAATAAAGGATTCTCTTCTTTTCTCTCGTCTTGTGACATTTTCTTGTTCTATAATTTTTCCTTTGCATGTCCTTTAACGTTTTTTTTTTTTTACCTTTTTTAATTCTTCCGCGCAGGGCTCCTGTTTACCTATTGCTTTGCACTGCGAAGCGAGTCAAAAAAGCTCAGTTAAGATTACCAATTTTCAAACCACTCGAGAGTATGAAATTCTGCAAAACTTGTTGGCATTTTGCCACATCAGAGGCAGATTAATTGATTAAAAGGTCAAATCCAGCCATGGCTTTCTCTTCATCCCAAGTGCACTTCACTGAAGTCCAAAACTGAAAACACAGTTTTGATCGAGCAAATGCTACAATTATTCGAGCACACGGAGGCCCTTTTACCCGTCTTCGTCACTGTCAGCTCCAGACCCTAAATATCTTTGGACTAGTGCGTCTCTTTGCAAATTGAGTTCCAGCTGTTCTTGTTCCAATTCTTCCAGGTTGGGCAGTGTGTTTCGTAAGAAAATACAGTATAAGAAAACCACTTAAATTAAAAAAAAAAAAATACGACGATTACATATACATAGTGGAGCTTATATTTCTAGACTAAGCGTTCATGCCATAAATGAACGACACGTGTTAAGTGGCGATACTTGATATAATGATGGTATGTTATTACTGGGGTTGCGGTCGCAATATGACTAGGAGTAATTAGGACTATGTACATGCATATTCACCTTTTCTATTTCTTTTTTGTTTTCCTTGTGTCCCTTTCCCACGTTCTAGGACAATTGAAGACTAATCATTTACTCATTATTTGTTTCACATTCTTTCTATTTCCTTCGACATTACATTCATACGCGGCGGAAGAAGGGAGAGTTAACTAACCCTAAATGGCTGTAGAAAGTTACGATGAAGTAGGCTTGTTCGGTTTGGTTCTTTGCATATGTACAAGTTTTTCACAAAATATTTCGTGTGTCCAACATATTTTAATCAAGATGTCTTACCAATGACCTTCGGTAGTGTTTACAAGTAGTCATTAAAGCTTCAAAGTTTTAGGAAAATATCATTCCTGAAATAATTGTCGATAATCTCGTGCATTACACAGGCTATTGATCTTATGTAAGTTGATCGACAAGCCTTATCATACACATACAAAATATATATAAAATAGAGATGTTGGAGCCCCTAAACTGTTACAAAATGTAATTAGGCCTTCAACTAATTTTCAATCAAACAAACTAGTCCCTGAATTGCCGCGGCTGCTGACTACGCAATCGGATGTTGCAGGGATGAACTCAACAGGGTGGTGAGTGAGGCATGGAGGCGGAAGAAGAAGATGATATTCACAGAGTGATTGACGGTCGTGAGGTCATAAGAGCTTGTGAAGGCATATGTTATCCCCATGAACACTGTTGATGGTGCATTTGTTTGGAAGGAGAAATAATATGGGCTAGCCCATGGGACCGCAAGTCCTAAAACTTGTTACAAAAGTGCAGTCGAGTCTAAAAACTTGTCATAAAAATATAATTTAGTCCTAAAATTTCAAAAAGTTCAATCGAATTCTAAAACTTCCAAAAAGTGCTAAAACTTGTCATGAAGGTCCAACCAAAGTTTTATGACTTTTAATACACTTATCCCTACTTTTTTCTTTTTTGTAAACTTAGGGGCCGGAGTTACCAATAGATAGAGCTTTAATTAAAGTAGATGGACATGACGTTGTACGTGCATCAAGGAGATTAGTCGAGTTGTATATCTGAATACCCTATATTATCGAAAAGAGAACTTCCGGAAAGTTTTCCCAATCCTTCTTCTAAAACAGAATTCCGTGATGAGATAGAGCGATTCTTTTACTTTGGTTACTCCTCCGCAGAGTTACAAAGTGAGACCTCCTAGTCCTATATAGATAATTGTTTAGGCTGACTGATCTTTAATTTAACTTTCCATCACATGATTCTTAAAATGTCGGCACTTGGGTACATAAGAAAACCACATAACTGTAAATCCCATTCGACGCAGCTCTTCCAGTGTTCAGTTCTAGATCTGTCTTTGCAACTAATGATTGTGCCATATCATGACTATTTACTATTAGTGATCGGGTCCAGGTGGGTAGGGTCTAGACCTGACCCCGTTCCGACCCCTGTTATAACCGGTTCTCTTTTTTTGGACCCTGTACCCGACCCTGTTTGCATTGGACCCTGTTCCCGACCCACCCTGTTTTTTCGATCTGAGAACAGGGTTAACCCTGTTTATATTAGAACTTGTTTTGCATACAAACAAACATCAAAATTTGAAGAGCAGCAATTTAATTTAATCCTTTCCTCCAGCCAATTTTGGCTGCTTATCCTGCCTCTTCACCAAATACAAGACAAGTATTGAATTTTGAACCAATTGGCTGCAACGCTATTCTTACATAAATCCATTTACATCTATTAGAGGAAATCAAACACAAATAAACAGATTAGTTTTCATAGTAAATAAAATCTCTCAACCATTGGTGGTGGCAAAACAGGAACCTCAACGACAGCAAGTTCCTTTCTCACCGACATTCCAAAGAGAAATCAAACACAAATAAAGTCTATTTACTTACCACAAAATCAGAATTTCCAAAAAATAAAGTTTATTTTCCAATAATAATGTCACTCGCCGAAGCTGTACATTTAATAGTTGAGACAAGTGATCATTTTAAGATATAATTTTGCTTGAATATTAAAAGGAAGAGTCGAGTTTGGGTTTATAAGAGTATATTGAAGAAGAAAACCAGCAGAACAGCCTTCACTCTCTTGCCTCTCTCACACACACACCCACCCGCACAAGTATCGTCTTCCTTGTGTTGTGCGTGACCAAGAAGTTGAAAACGAAATTCCTTCCTTATCAGGTAGGATTAATGAATACCGTGACAACAACAAGTTAGCAAAACCAACTTAATAATTGTTGTATAATCTATCGATGAAACTCGAAAGGTAAATGATTTACACACCATAACAGTTTCATAATCAATACAAAATCAATCGGTGAAACGTGAAAGACAACGCAACCATTTTAAAACTGGAATCCATTGGTGAAACTGGAAAAGTAAAATATTTAAGAATGAGAGTGTGACTATTATTGCTCATTCGTATAACTAATCAATGAATCTAATAATTTCTAATTACCAAACATCACTGACCGGCGGCAAGTGGACCAGAAGTAGCGTCAGGGTCATCGCGCGGTGAGGACAGGGATAGCGGTGGAGCTAGGCTGTCGGCGGCGGGGCGTCGCGGGAGTAGGCTCGGAGTATATCTGTTGGGCGCGAGCATATCCGTCGGGTGTCGAGCACAGAGGACCCAAAGAAGCAGGGGGCAACAGCGGCTTCGCAAGGGGAGGGCAGCGCCTCAAGGCGCCACAAACAGGGGGCTCAAGGGGACGCGGCGACGTCGAGTCGACGCGGATTAGCACAAAGCAATGGCTTCGACGAGCTACCGGTATTGCGGCTGGTGAGGGCGGCAAGGATCGATGCGGCTTCAGTAGGCATCGGCGAGGGGGCTAGGCCAAATCGCGAGCAGAGCGGGGGGGCATTGTTCGGGCGACGGTAGATCGGCAGCAGGGGAGCTTAGGAAACAGCGCGTGATGAGAATAGGATTGGTGGAGGGCTACCGTGGGTTGCTCCAAGATGCGACAAGGTGGGCTTGCGGACGCGAGATCTCAAGGGTTAGGGGCGTCGGCGAGGCAACAAAGAAAGGTGGTGGAATGGCGAGATCGAACGAGGCGGCGTTGGCGCCGGGTGCGAGCTCGGCGGGGGTTAGCGGTTTTGTAGGCGTAACCCGGTGAGCGAAGCTTCGATGACCGCGGAACGGCGGCAGTGGTGCGACCGCGAGGGGTGCGACGAGAGCAGCAGAGGCGGTGTTGGCTTCACGATTTCGGGAGGGAAGCTCGAGCAAGGTTGGCGAGCGGAACCAAGATTGGCGGACGGGCGGAAGTTGCGAGCTCGGGAAGTCTCGCCATCCGAGGTAAAGATAGAAAGTGATTAGGGTTTTGCGTATTGGTTTTTTTGGGGGTGGCTTACAAACCGGTTCTCCAACCGGTTCCTAAACCGGTCCGGTCGATCCGGTTCTCGGGTGGGAAATCCCTCGGAATCGGTTCCCAGACCGGTTTCAATCGGAACCGGTTCCCCCGACCTTGTTTTCCGGGTGGGCTGATCCAGGAACCAGGTTGACTCGGTCCGGTTGCACACCCCTATTTACTATATAAGGTTTTTGGGTGATTGCATAGACAATATACGAAGGTGATCAAGAGACAGAGAATGTTCCTGCAAATAGAAATATAGGAGGCGCGACTAGAGTTGCTTCAAGCTCAGGGAGGGAATTAAGGAAATGGCACGACTTTCAGCTCAAGAAGCGGTTCACAAAATTCAAGATTCCAGCGCGCTTTAAAAAATCGTGAACGGAATCATCCACAACCACAGGAGTCATCAGAGGAGCAATTTTAGGACCAACTGCATCAGCTACCGCCATACTGTCACTATGCATTTTATGACTAGCTGTTCTCTTTCTTGGTAAACATTGATTGTGCGGATGGCCACAGGTAACAAATAGTGATAGCAGCTCCATTTTGCTTAGGAAGAAATTTCCTCTCCCTTGCTAGTATTCTGAGGTTGTCGACTGCCTTTAGCAGCAGGCGTATCACATGCCCCAAAAGAATCAAAACCATCAATATATCAAGTACTGTGATAGACATATATATATACCTTGAATCTATGAGTTTGGACATAAATTGTCAAGTGAAAAGAAACATAATTTATTCAATGATATGCATCATATGAGCATCATTTATTAAACTTGCAGGTAATTATACATTCTTATATAAGGTGCATTTATTATCCTGTAAATCAATTAATTGAGAAACATTTTTTCAAAATTGATTGTTTGTATCACTTATAAAAATAAAAATAGTAATGTTAAGTTAGCGAAATATTAATGCATAGATTGTGGATAAAATCGAAATATTTTCCATTGCCTAATTTTTCTTGGCAATCAAACAATTATTTTTAGGATAATTCTTTTCCAAATCATTGATTTCCAGTGAAATAGATGCATCTTTATTTATTCTAAAAACTCCCCTATTGGAAATAAACTCCCTAATTACAGTACTGAAATTTATTTGCATGTTCCGGAATAATGAACTCAAGAAATTGAGCATAATGGAGGGAAAAAAAAATGAACCTCCCATGCAAACTGCAAGAAGTTGCTTGAGTGACAACAAGTCTCATCATCTTAGCATAGGATTCTTGGAAGTGAAAATTGTGCCTTGGGTTCTTTATCTCTAAAGTTGCGTATTATTTGCGCTCTTGAAAAGCACTCTTGGAGACTTATTTAAAGCAAATGTAAAGATAGAGGAGGAAGTCTCGGCTACGTTGGTGCATGCGAGCCCAACTCATATGCAATGTCAAATCAAGCGGGTCCTACATACAGTTCATCTTCTCTGACGGTGCATGCTAATTGGCCTCACATGAACCAACCAAGAATTTTTTCCAGTAAAGAGGATTGTTATTGATATGCATCATTAGGTAAACCACTCGAGGAAAGTGTAGTGAAATTGGCAAATAGAATTGCCTTTCAAATCATAAGTGTGTATTATATATATAATGTATGGCATTTATATCAAAAGATAAGAAAAATCGAAATCATTGTTTGGATTTTCGGTTTGATGCTATGTATTTTTAGCTATGGGGCAATTTAGGAAGCTATTACATTGCATAAAATTGTATGAAATTATTTTTCTAAAAAGCCAAATGTCCCGATCCATTGCGCGTGGAAGGTAAATGTTTGCAATTGGAATGTTGGGCAAACATATAGTAATTATGAATATCGTTTTGATACCTATAAAATGTCTAGTTTGCCATGATATGCACAAGTATTGAGATTTTCTGCAATTGGAATGTTGGGCAAATTGATAGTAATTATGAATATCTTTTTGATACCTATAAAATGTCTAGTTTGCTATGATATGCACATGTCTTGAGATTTTCTTTTAGAATCTAAAACACACAGCAAAATATAATTTTCCTTCTACATTTTTTTTTCAATATTGTAATATATTATTTTTCATATTTTAATTAATTTAAGCCAATAATCACTGATATAAAAAGTGTTAGTTAACAGCATTTTGTCTATCTACTAGATGTTAAATGCAAAAACTTATTTGATTGCTCATATAATATATATATATATATATATATATATATAATATACCGATTATGTAATTTTTTTTTTTTTTTAATATTATTAATGCGATATATCTATCGGAAACGCAACCCTGAATCCGTGAGTTTGGACATAAATTGTCAAGCGGAAAGAAATATGATTTATTTGATGATGTGCATCATATGAGCATCATTTATTAAACTTGTAGGTAATTTTACATTCTTATATAAGGTGCATTTAGTATCCTGTAAATCAATTAATTGAAAAACATTTTTTCAAAATTGATCGTTGTATCACTTATAAAAAAAAAAAAAAAAAAGTAACGTTAAGTTAGCGAAATATTTATGCATATATTGTGGATAAAAACGAAAATATTTTCCATTGCCTAATTTTTCTTGGAATTTTTCCATTGCCTAATTTTTCTCAGAATCAAACAATTATTTTTAGGATAATGCTTTTCCAAATAATTGATTTCCAGTGAAATAAATGCATCTTTTTTTTATTCTAAAAACTCTCCCCCGTTGGAAATAACTCCCCTAATTACAGTACTGGAATTTATTAGCATGTTCCGAAATGATGAACTCAGAAGAAATTGAGCATAATGGAGGGAAAAAATGAACCTCTCGTGTAAACTGCAAGAAGGTGCTTGGGTGACAAGTAGTCTCATCATCTCAGCATAGGATTCTTGGAAGTGAAAATTGTGCCTTGGGTTCTTTATCTCTAAAGTTGCGTATTATTTGCACTCTTGAAAAGCACTCTTAGAAACTTTATCTAAAGCAAAGGTAAAGATAGAGGAGCAAGTCTCGGCTGCATTGATGCATGCGAGCCCAACTCATATGCACTATCAAATCAAACGGGTCCTACATAGAGTTCATCTTCTCTGATGGTGCATGCGAATAGGCTTCACATGTACCGAGTGTAACCAAGAATTTGTTCCGGTAAAGAGGATTGTTATTGATATGCATCATTAGGTAAACCATTCGAGGAAAGTGCTATGAAACTGGCAAGTAGAATTGCTTTTCATAGTCATAAGTGTGTACTTTATATATATATTTTCATCATGCTTAATGTATGGCATCTATATCAAAAGATAAGAAAAATCGAAATAATCTTTAAATTTTCAGTTTGCTGCTATGTATTTTTAGCTATTGCAATTTAGGAAGCTATCCGAAATTATTTTCTGAAAAGCTAAATGTCCTGATCCATTGCGCAAGGAAGGTAAATGTTTGCAATTGGAATGTTGGGCAAATAGATATTAATTATGAATATCTTTTTGATACCTATAAAATATCTAGTTTGCTATGATATACACATGTCTTGAGATTTTCTGCAATTGGAATGTTGGGAAAACTGATAGTAATTATGAATATCTTTTGATACCTATAAAATGTCTAGTTTCCTTCTACATTTTTATTTCAATATTGTAATATATTATTTTTCGTATTTTAATTTATTTAAGCCAATAATCATTGATATAAAAAGTGTTAGTTAACAGCATTTTGTCCATCTACTAGATGTTAAATGCAAAACTTATTTGATTGCTCATATTATATATATATATATATATATATATATATATCGATTATGTAAATTTATTTTTTGATTTTTAATATTATTAATATGATATATCTATGGGAAACACGACCCCGAATCCTTGAGTTTGGACATAAATTGTCAAACGGAAAGAAACATAATTTATTCGATGATGTGCATCATATGAGCATCATTTATTAAACTCATAGGTGATTGATTATACATTCTTATATAGGGTGCATTTAGTATCCTGTAAATCAATTAATTGAAAAATATTTTTCCAAAATTGATCGTTTGTATCACTTATAAAAATAAAAATGGTAATGTTAAGTTAGCGAAATATTTATGCATAGATTGTGGATAGAAACAAAAATATTTTCCATTGCCTAATTTTTTTCAGAATCAAACAATTATTTTTAGGATAATTCTTTTCCAAATAATTGACTTCCAGTGAAATAAATGCATCTTTATTTATTTTAAAAACTCTCCCCTGTTGGAAATAACTCCCCTAATTACAGTACTGGAATTTATTTGCATGTTTTGGAATGATGAACTCAGAAGAAATTGAGCATAATGGAGGGAAAAAAAATGAACCTCTCGTGTAAACTGCAAGAAGTTGCTTGAGTGCGACAAGTCTCATCATCTTAGCATAGGATTCTTGGAAGTGAAAACTGTGCCTTCGGTTCTTTATCTCTAAAGTTGCGTATTATTTGCGCTTTTGAAAAGCACTCTTGGAAACTTTATTTAAAGCAAAGTAAAGATAGAGGAGCAAGTCTCCGCTACATTGATGCATGCAAGATCAATTCATATGCACTGTCAAATGAAGTGGGTCCTACATAGAGTTTTTTTTTTTTTTTTTTGGTAAGACCTATATAGAGTTCATCTTCTCTTATGGTGCATGCGAATTGGCTTCACATGTACCGAGTGTACCCAAGAATTTGTTCCGATAAAGAGGATTGTTATTGATATGCATCATTAGGTAAACCATTTGAGGAAAGTGTTGTTAAATTGGCAAATATAACTGCTTTTCATAGTCATAAGTGTGTACTTTATATATATATTTTTTCATCGTACTTAATGTATGGCATCTATATCAAAAGACAAGAAAAATCGAAATCAATCTTTGGTTTTTCAATTTGATGCTATGTATTTTTAGCTATTGCAATTTAGGAAGCTATTACATTGCATGCAATTGTCTGAAATTATTTTCTAAAATGCCAACAATTGGAATGTTGGGCAAATAGATAGTAATTATGAATATCTTTTTTATACCTATAAAATGTCTAGTTTGCTATGATATGCACATGTCTTGAGATTTTCTTTCGAAATCTAAAACACACAACAAAATATAATTTTCCTTCTACATTTTTATTTCAATATTGTAATATATTAATTTTCGTATTTGAATTAATTTAAGCGAATAATCACTAATATAAAAAGTGTTAGTTAACAGTATTTTGTCTATCTACTTATACGGATGGATGTTGAGAATTAACTGAGTGACACTTTTTATCCACCACATGCGATTTCGTAATATTCAAAATAGTTGTAAGTCTAATATGAAGGCGGATTTAAATCGATCTAAGATAAATATGCCAAAAAGGCAATTAGGAAAACAAATCAAAATTATTTCTTTGATTTTGGCTCGACCACAAGGTGATCAAATTTCCAAACATCAAATTGTTCAAGATGGATTGAGGGCGAAAGTGTGTAAAAGGCGTGCCAGCTCCCAAGCGCCAACTGTGACATAGAAAATGTTACTTCAATCTAAATGACAAAATTAAAGTGCTTGAAATGTAAAATGTGTATATAGAAATTGAAGAAAATCGAAAGGAAAGTGTTGGAATCAAAGGAAATTAAAGGATAATTTTGGTGATGAATGCGGATATTAAAATTGAACTGTAAACACATGAAACGAAATTACTAAGAAATAAACTTCCCTAAAATTGAAATATCCTCACAGTTGTCACGACCCTCCCAAGGCAGGCCCCAAGGGGTTTAGACGGATTACAAAGTGGACGCAAACGGTCCTTTTTCACAAGGTGATGCTTGCGCTTCTCTCGGACTCTTCCAAGTCCTAACGATCATGAAGTTGGTTTACACTCGCGTAATTATGCAACTTTGTTTTCTCTTTAGAAATCGCTATCAATCTATTATGGGTCAATTAGATGTCAAGTAAGATAAGATAGTTCACCTTATTTTCTACGAACTAGATTTTCAAGACATGGTGACTTGATCACACTAGATATTTATCTAACACCCAATTTGGTACATATTCTCTTATGTAGAAAACACATTTCATGCAATCTTTCCAACTTTTAGATTTTCGTTGAAACATATAAATCTAAGTTATCATGCAAGGTTGGTCAAAACCGAAATTTAATTAAACTGGCAATCAACTAAATAAAGTGCAGGAACAGGAAATAACCGAAGTCGTATCAAGTAAAATAGAACATCGCCTTGTTATTAAAGCCCCAACGCAGGACCCCGTGAACTGGGACAAGAAAAATAATGAGCGCCCTTAAAATGTGAATGCGAAGACAGGAACGTGTAGAATATGCTTTCTTAAAGTGCCAACATATCATATTTTTAGGATAATGCATTTACCAAATCAAAGTTATCCTAAAAAAAGAAGTAAACTTTATCTGATCAGACAAAGGTATGTGTGAAATTCTAATCGATCATGAATATAAAATGCTAAATATATGACTAAGGTATCATAATGACATGCACATGGCAAAAGTGATACAAACAAAAGGAAAAAAAAAAAAAAAAAAAAGAACGCAAGGTAAACAGTGAAAATAAAAAGAAATAAAACGACCCCGATTTCGCTGAGTTCTCTACACCAAATGGACCCCCCAAAGACCTCGTAAGATGAGAGTGGTCAGGGGAAGCGGACTCAATTTCACCCACGTAGGGGCAAGGGAGAGGGAATAAAAGAAATTTGAGCGAGAGTTTGGGAAAATCAACAGCGACGGTGAGCAACTACTCGATTCAACTCGACTTGGCAACAGCGCAACTCTAGGCCAACCTTTTAGAAGGTTGGCAGCGAGCTTAATCTGAACATGAAGCATTAACAAATTGGAAACAAAGTGAAATCGCACTTGATCAAACAAAACAGAGCAATGCTCGACTCAGCTCATTGATTGGAGCCAGAGTCCACAAAATGAGATGAGCGCAGGAAGGCGATCCAACGGGCGACGACCAAGTTTGAACCAAAATGAGAGCTGCGGGATTCTGCTGCAACAGGGTCTTGACCATCACCACGGCCGTGGTGGCTGGTCTAGAAAATTAGCGCGTGGCAGATGAGAGTTAGAAGTGCTGTAGATGCACTGGGCAGTAAACGCCCCGGGAGATGAGTCAACTCACGGCCTGGTTAGAGATGCAGACGACAACACGACCTCGTCGTGGCGGTAGCGCATCTGGCCATCGGCGAGTAAATTATTCTTTTTGACCGAGCCTGAAGTTCCAGCCCCACACCCGTGTCTTTTCCAGGCCCCATGCCCGTCCCCTGTTTCTTCTCTGTGTTTTCTTTCATTCTACACGCCAATGTTTCCCCCGTGTTGATTGCCCCCTTTTTTCTGCCTTTTCCTCCTCCACTAGGCTTACTTTTTACCACAAATCTCTACGGAATCTCTCGTTCATCCCATGTCTTGCCAAAAGCAGTTTTGCAGCCAATGAGATAAAAGTCCCAAAAAAACAAAAGTTGAAACTCCGGTCCTTGTCTCTCTTGGTGGCCGCGATGCCTGCAAATAATAATGAAGCATGTACCTTTATATTTTCCAATAAATTATTCTTCTATTTGTGCATTCCATGCCTCGAACTTGCCCATTTCCTTTTTACATTTTTCCTTGACCAAGCCCTTCTCTCTCGCATTCGACTGTCAATTCAGCTAAGGTTCGATATCTCCATTCACTTCTCCAGTTCCTTTTCATTATTCCACCGATTTTTTCCCGGTATAGCTCGCGCATTCGGCTGGTTCACAAAAAATTCGCGAACTTGCCTAGGTAGAGGCTCAGCTCGGACATGCTATTCTCAAACAAAAATATCTCTAATTTTTAAATACGGAAAAATACAGTAAAGAATGAAAGCGCTGTACCATGTACCATGCTATTTTTGTTTAGAGGTCAGATTCCGTCATTGTAGGTGAATTCGATCTCTAACTCTTATGAAATGAATGAAAAGTCTTTGAGAAAAAATTTAGTTGTCAACAAAAGTTATAGATACATTGATGCTTAAATGGGAACATAGAAATGCAAGTTATAATAGTATTCACAATGTCCATGAAGACACTATACTTTAAAACAAAGATTGAAACCGAACGAAAGACGTTTGGTTCAAAAGGAAAAATGCTTGGGAGGAAATTTGGCAGACCTTTGGCATAAGCTTGAGCATCTCCTCTTTCTATGTGTTCTTTCTATTTATACTCCTGGGATTTTCTTCCACAGTTATTGAAATTCATACGTGATCCCCCTCTCAACCGCGCCACCTTCCATGATTTTAGTAATTCCAAAGTCAATCATGTGTCCTACAATGACTATCCCTTCATTCATGATTTGATCTAATTCTTTTAACCACTCCAGCTCTTAAACAGGTTGTGGAACCATTTCCTTACTCTGATTGACATGGTCACACAACTTTCAGGTGAAGTTCAACTGGATAAGCTCCATATCAAAGTTGGGTTTTGTATAACTTGACTCCTTAAACTTCGTTCTGTTCCCCTAATAATTGAATCGCTCCTCAACATCTGGGCCATAAATGTTCGCCACCAACAGGAGTTAAAGAATAATTAAGAGTGCCAACTAGAGTAGGCTTCCGCACTTGGCTGTCCTCCGTCGAAAGTAGGCTTAGGATCTTCTATAGGCGCCAAGTTAGGATCCAGAATGTAGGAGATCTTCAGAGCAGTGAGTAAGAACATCATCTTGTCCCTCCAGCAGCAAAATTGTTCCCATCGAACCGGTCTAGTTTGACCATATCTTGATTCATAACCTTGATTGTCTCCGACTCCATTGTAGCAAAAATAAATCCTTAAAATTGTTGGTAAATATGGCTTCGAAATGGGTTGAACAATGAAATCGGATCGAGTAAAACAACTCGGACTTTGAGGCGTGATATCACTTTCTTTAAGGATTTATTTGCCCCACAACGTTGCTAATGGTCACCGGCAAAAATCCTCCAGATACAACAAAGTCTCGGATGAGAATACTAGATAGCAATTCTAGTATTTCTCCGGGTCTCTAAGAAACAATCGAAAATTGGCTGCAGTTTTTCAGAAAGAAGACTCGAAAAATGACCACACTACTTCTTCCGAAAATGACAAGTATTTATATGAAACAGTCTTGCAACTCTTCGTGAAAATTGCGAACAAACACGTCTTTAGAAAATTGTTCGGATAAACAAATGCGACTCTTCGGAAGAAGTCGAAAAAACGAACAATTGCAATCCTTCGGAAAAATTAAAATCGGATAAGTAATTTTCCAAAGGTTGTCTTGAAAAGACACAAATAAAATTCGAATAATTATTATTATTTTATTTAAATAGAATTTCGAATTTTCATTTATATTTCATTTCCGAAATTCTCAAATTAAAAGGCAACATTTGAACTAAAATATAAAATAAAATAAATAAAAAATAAATAAAAAGCAAGGGATTAATGCAAATTAAACCGCGGGCGCGCAAAGTGCTAAGTGCGCCAAATAATCGCGCAATTATCCGCGCACCCGACGCTGGGTATGGTGGGGTCTAGCCCCACCTAATCACACCTTTAACTACAAAAGGAAATTCCTCATTAATAAACTAATCCTCCTGCTCCCACCTTTTCTATGTGGGACAAAGTAAAGGCACTAATTTTGTTTTAACAAACAAAATTCCAACAATCCCCACTTTGTTTGTAAAACAAAATTTCAAAATAAAATTTTTAAAAACCATACAGCCAAAGTTTCAGTAAGATTAATATACATACATAAAGGTCTCTTTCGAGTTAAACCTTTACTTAGTGCAAGTATATCAAAGCTCTATCAAAGTGACAAGTAGCTCGGCTTTAAACTTGTACTTTATGTAATAGAACCGGACATACCACACATACACTAACCTCTTGTTTCAGCGAGAATTTCTATATTACTCCGCACTATTATGGCCTTGTGCTTGATCCTGTTTCATGAGCTCTCTAGAAAGCAACCCTAACTTTCGTAAGAAGCGGCACCACTTCTAAGCTCGTATAGGTGAAGTATCTACCATGTGTTTCTGTTACTATCAACACACTACAAACTTGTATCATACTTCATTAAGAATTCAATTCAGCCTTCAAAACGTAACAGACGATACTGACTTCTCATATCAGGGCTATGTCAGTATCAAACAATCACATTCATGACATACTTCCACCAAAGAAATTATTTTATCATTTTCATGTCATGCATCACATGATTGATAAAGCTACTTTGATCGTACAGTGAGTAGACCAACAAAGACCAAGTTAGTCTTGGTCGTCTTCACTCTTTTTTGCTGGTGTGGGGTGACCCATTCACTTGGCCAATTCATATTGAAAACCCCAGCTCTGTGCTTAGTTAAAGCCACACAACTAAACTTTTTTTCTTTTGAGAGAGAAAGATTTGGAAGAATCCTCCTAGCGATGGCAAACCTAGAGGCCGGAACAAGCAGTGATGCTACACGAGCATTGGGAGGTGAGTACCAGGTGTTCCTGAGTTTCAGAGGACCAGATACTCGTTATGGTTTCACCGACTTTCTCTACCACGGCTTGGTAGATGCCGGCATCCGTGTATTTAGGGATGAAGATGAACTCCGTGTCGGCGAAGTGATTGGTGGGAACCTTCTACGTGCTATCAACAACTCCATGCTCTACATACCCATTTTCTCCCGGACTTATGCTTCCAGTAAATGGTGCCTCCGTGAACTCGCATGCATAGTAGACAATGTGCTTAACTCAGAGGGTAAAAAAAGTGTCCTTCCCATTTTTCTCGACGTGGAACCTGAAGATGTTAAACTTAAGACTTCATTATATAGTACTGCTTTGCTGGAACACACGAACAAGTTTCCTGATGAAGTCAAGGACTGGAGGAAGGCCCTTGAAGAAGTAGATGAAATAAAGGGTTGGAACGTGAAGAAGGACCAAAGGTAAAAGTCTTTTAGGATCCCTACCTATTTCTTCTCTTTTTTGTTTAAGGGATCCAACGTTGCCGAGTCAAATAATTTCTTTCATTTTTTAACGGGAAATATTGAAAACTACAAGCAATCGCCGCTCTCCTTCAACTTTACATCCTCTGCTTTTAACGTCTTCCTTTAAATTTTCTACTACGATATCAATCACTTCAATTTGATCTGCATCCTCACTACTCAAAATACACAGTTTCCATCTTCGGAAAAAATTTCAACCAAAAAAAAATATTTTTCATCCTCATGAAACACAAACTACGCAAGGAAACTAAGATTCGGTGAATAAAAATCATGTCTAAATATTTAATAGGAGCGGGAGCATCTGGAGAACATAAAGAATGACAGGGCTGTCATCTTGAGGCCTTGAGCTTTACAGAGCTCCTGGAAGGTCCAAATCGAGGCCGAACAACCTCAATCTGGCCTGGCCAGAGTGCGGAGGCCTCCGAATGAGAGGCAGAGGGAAGGGACACATAGTGTAGGAGGAGCTGGAACTTCGTGCCGGTACAAGCACCGGACAAGTAGAGTGATGAGGGTCTTTTTAATAAGAAAACAGCAATTGCATTAATAAGCCAAGGCGATTGATGCAATTTGAAATAATAACTATAAAAATTAAGATCTCAATTATGAAATATGGAGATGCAAGTTGATATGCGTGGAAAATGGTTTTCGCACTTTCTCATTATTTTCCTTTTCACCTTTCTTCAGAGTTATCTTAGGCAAACTAAAAAACCTTGATATAGTAATCACCCATCTAATCTAATCATAAGTAATAAAGGTGGAAATGAATATTGGGCCACATTGGTCGAACAATAAGCTATGGATAAGTTGGGGCGCCAAGTAGCAGTCACGTGGCCCTGCATGGAATTTGTATCTTGTTTTGGAGATCACCACATGGCATTTATACTAACAACTTACTATGTTTATCACAATCATCAATAACAACACATAATTTGAAGGTCAATTGATATATGTAAATGTAACATACGGTGAATTAACACCTACTATGCATTATGATAGTATGTGGGTGCCCAACATGCCGCTTGAGAATCTTGGGTTTCTAACCAAAAGCTAAGAGTTATTGGAAAGCAAATTGACAGGGCCTCTCCATTGTGTTTCTATATTGACAAGGAAGTCCACCTTAAAAGAGTAAATTCCGAAACCATGACTTATCTTACTAACTCTATGGACCAGGGAAGGTACAAGCCAAAACCTAGTTAGGTGGACCAAGCATAGGAATGTTTCCACCTAATGGTGTGGAGAACCAAACCCGTGTTTTGCACTTAATCCACGCACATTTCTTCACTCCTTAACCAGCAAGTTAACCCCATGGGAGTCAGGTCTCTTGATTTTCAATTTTGAACAAATCACAATGTGACACATCTCTTTAAACGCCAGTATACTTGACATGATCAGATCCGTAGAAGACTTACAATGGCTATACTTCTAGCCCTGGGAAATAGTTCTAGATTTTGGGATTATATTTTTCTTCATCAAACTGCAGTTTTCAATGGATGACATTGCATTTTTAACGTTATCTTTATTAAAAAATTCTCCCAATACAAATGCTGGAATTTTTCTAGGCTTAGTTATAAATGCCCAAATATGCTGGGTATAGTAGTCACATGGTAAATTTGGCCATCATGTAAACTAACACTATGCCCTTAGAAATTTGTATGATCATATATGAAAAACATACCACTTGAATTCCACTAAATTAGCCTATACATATTATCCAGTGTATTTAAACCTTGTTCATTATGTACTTCAATCTTTTTGAGTTAAGATTTTGACAATTCCACATGTGATGGAAGGTTATGAAATTAATCTAGTAAACTAACGATTACCTTTGTACATGGCAGTCAAGCAGCGATTGTTAAATTGGTTATTGAAAAGGTTTTGGAGAAGCTGCAAATAAAACAAAAATCAGTGACTGAACATTTACTTGGACTTGATGGTCAAGTAAAAGATTTGACAAAGTTATTAGATGTCAACAATCATGATGTGCGACTCATTGGAATTTACGGAATGGGTGGTATTGGTAAAACAACTATTGCCAAGGTCATCTTCAATCAACTATCTTCCCAATTTGGAAAGTGTTGTAGCTTCCTTGAAGATGTTCGAGAAATCTCGTCAACTAAGGAGGGCATAGTCCAGTTGCAGAATAAATTACTAAATGATGCTGCTGGTTCTTTATCTGCAAATGAAGTCAAGGATAGTGAACAAGGAATGAAGAGGATTGGAGAGATACTCAACACTAAGAAGGTCCTTCTAGTTTTGGATGATGTTGATAATAAGGAGCACATTAAGAAACTAACAGGAAAATTTTCACTACATTTGGGATCTAGGCTAATTATTACAACGAGAACCACAACTATTTTGCAAGTTGAGGGATTCAAAGGCGAAATTCTACCGTATGAGATGTTAAAGATGGATTATGGTGTTGCACTTCAACTTTTTTGTCGCCTTGCCTTTGGTAGAGACCTTCCTTTGGATGATTATTATGGGCTTTCAAATGAAATTGTCTCAAGTATGGGAGGGCTTCCTTTGGCAATCGTAGTGATAGGTTCGTTACTGAATCGGAAAAACAAAGCATTTTGGGAAGAGACTTTGGTTAGGTTAAGGAATATACCTGAGGAAGAGGTTCTAAAGAAGTTGAGGATTAGCTATGATGGCCTAGACGAATATCAAAAACAAATCTTTCTCGACATAGCATGCTTCTTTTTCAATGAGAAAAAGACTGATGCAATTTACATGTGGGCTAGTTGTCATTTTTCTCCCGAAAGAGGAATTGATGTCCTTACTAGTAGGTGCTTGATAAAGATATTGGCTAATGATAAGTTCTGGATGCACGATCAGCTAATAGATCTAGGAAGGCAAATTGTCCGTCAAGAAAGTCCTAGTGACCTTGGAAGGCAAAGTAGGTTGTGGATTGCAAAAGAGGCCCTCGAAATCATAAGAGCCGAAGAGGTAAGTAAGAAATGTTCGATTTTTAAATAGATATGGCATATCCTGCTAATTAAGGATTCTTTTTTGTTTAGGATCTTTATCATTTTTTTTTACTACTCATTGGAGTTGTAAAACATAGTGGTTGAAGTTGACAAGTTTCTTCACATCATTGCCAAATTTGACTTGCAGATTAAGGACAAGGTTCAAGCGCTTAGGGTAGATGGTCCCGATGGCTCCATTGAGATTACAAATGAAGAGTTTGAAAGGTTGCAAAACCTAAGACTCCTCAAATTACATAATGGAACTTATACTAGGGACTTTGCAAAGTGTCGTTCAAAGCTGAGATATATTTCTTGGCGGCCTCCTTTTATAGATTTTAGGGCAGACAATATGCATTTGGATGCTCTGGTTGTTTTTAAACTTGGCAAGAATGTCTTCCCAGATGATTCCAAAGCATGGGACTTGATCAAGGTAAAATACATGTTTTAATTCTAGTCTATTAGTCCTAGATTCCTAGTGTGTACAATGCAGTGGTTCTTACATTTGCCATTCATTTTTTCAGAGGGCACAAAATTTGAAAGTTCTTTCTCTTACCGAATGTAATTACGTAACAACAATTCCAGACTTCTCTAAATGCTTGGGTTTGGAAAGGTTGACTCTTGCACGTTGCTACCGGCTAAAGAGAATTGAAAGTTTCATTGGAGATCTACAGTTGTTGATTCATTTAGAGATTAAATGGTGCGGGCATCTTATCAATTTGCCTGAAGAAGTGGGGGCTCTAGTGAAGCTTAAGCACTTCTCATTGCAGGGATGTGCTAAATTGAGACAACTTCCAAGTTCACTTGGGAATTTAACCTCATTGGTAGAGTTAGACTTATCTCATACGGGCATTGTCAAACTTCCAAACTCCATTGGAGGACTAGTGAAACTTGAGCTTCTTCTTCTAAGTGACATGCCAATGAGGAGACTTCCTAGCTCCATTGGAAAGTTAAAATCGTTATGCATATTGCGTTTTTCAAGAATAATTACTCATTTTAAGAGTGATGATGTCTGGCAGTTACCTAGTGACATCAGCATGTTGGAAAATCTTGAAGAGCTAGATCTCTCTCATCGTAATGAGTTGAAAGGTGAAATTCCTTATGGAATTGGACAACTGTCATCTTTGAGAATCCTAAATTTAGAATACACCAGAATTTGCGGAATTCCAAGGACAATTAACAATCTTCATCACCTTCAAATGCTAAACTTATCAAGTTGTCATGATATTTATAGGTTGCCGGAACTTCCAACAAGTTTGACCTGTCTATGTCTTGAATCTAAATCCTTGCTCTCAGTCCCTAATTTGTCTAATCTTACTAATTTGGTTGAACTACTACTGAGTGATGGCTCCAACGGTATAGGGAGATCAAACCTAATCACAGGATACAACTTAAGGCGGATTGGGAGGTTATCTAGACTGAAAAAATTAGATTTACAACTGCTAAACGTCCTGTACCTCAAGAGTTGGCTTCTCTTTCTCATCTGGAAGTGCTCAATTTGTGTTGCCTAGACCTAGAAACCCTGATGCAGCTTCCGTCCTCTCTAAGGCTCTTAAATTTACAAAACTTTAGCATCAAGGGAACGGAGCTACTTTCCTCTTGCTTGAGATTGAGAAATTTGTCGACTTTACAATTCAAGAATTGTGAAGTGGAAGACATTCCACTTGATGGACTTCCCCAACTGAGGAGCTTACACGTTAGCCGTTGTAAACTGTTTCAGAGATTATCCATTCCTTTGGAATTAACAAAGCTACAGAATGCTGTGGTGTTATCTTGTCCAGAGCTAGTTGAGATACAAGTTGTGGGTCTTTTGAAATCATTGAAATTCTTCTACGTTGATGAGTGCAAATCCTTGAGAAGAATAGGTGGGTTATCATACTTGAAGAACTTGGAGCATTTAAGAATCGCAAGTTGCCATGTACTTACTGATCTAGAGGGCCTAAACAAGCTAGAATCTTCGAAATATTTGGATGTCACAAAGTGCACATCATTGATAAGGTTGATTCATGCTTCTTGCACAAATATACCAGATGATTGCCTCATAGAAATTCGATGGTGTGGAGACTTCATCAATTGCACTTGGACCTACCCACGTGAAATCTCTTTGAAGCGTTACAGGGAGAAGATTTTTTTGGATACATCAAACAAGGTGCGATGTCTTCTTTATCAATATACTTCAGACGCGTGTGTATGTGCGGGTTTGGAAATTGATTTGTTCTCATTTTTGTATAATGCTGTAATTCGGTAAAACTATACAAATTGTAAAAAGTTAAATATTTTTCTGAATTTTACATTAACAAAAATATTTTTCTTTAATTGAAGGAGGAAAATTTATCAAAGATGATTCTTAACTAATTTCAAATACGTTAGTGTTCGTTCTTTTTTATTTGAAATGTTGTTTTGTATAAAAAATATGCAAATAAAAGTATTATAAATCGTAGTTTTTGAATCTATTTCTCATTATATAATTGAATCTTGGGTATTATGTAATACGATATATGTTTATTTTGATATCATGATATTTAGCAAAAATTGCCCTCTTGGACTTCAACATCATCGCTCAATAGCCCCCAAACTTTGAAAAGTTAAAAGATTAACCCCCCACCAGTGCTCACCCAAAAGACTATGATTCATGTTACATCCACTAGTTTTACCTTAGTGTTTAAGACTAAGTTAAAAGAGTATGATTCTGTATAACACTTAAGTGTTACCTAAAATGGTAACTCATTTTTCCTAACCGAACTTTCTTAAATAATTTTGTCAACCATGTATCATTCTCTACTTTCTTAAATCGATGAACCGTATAGTAGATGTTACTCTATTCAAAATGAGTCCATTTTCAGTTAACATTTCATGGTCATACAAATAGAAAAAGTAATGGCTGAAACAAAATCAAAAGTTTGGGAAGTAATGTATAACTTTTTTAAAGTGTTTGCATCTCTTGGACAACACTACCAAAGTTTAGCACGGTAAGATGATATTTTCAAAGTGTGAGCTTTTGTGCAAGGGAGCTAAAGTTCAAGGGGATTTTGAGCAATTACCATAGTGTTTAAGATATGGCCTACCATAAGAGTTAGTAGTCCAAATATTAATTAGTCAATTTAAGGACTTTGTTTAATTCCGAACTTCCATCAAATATGTTTACCCATTACTTTCGGTAGTGGGCAGTGTAATATCTTCTATAAAACACTCCAAAATCTTCAAGAGCTAGAAATAGTTACTTAAATACTTTCTTTAAAAAAATTCTTGATGAACAATAAAAATGCATGTGCCTATGTTAAATACACATTATAGCGTTATGTTAGCATCTAAATATAATAATACGTACAATAAACATGAGTGAAATATGAATATGTAGTCTTGTGCTAGTAAATGAAAGATAAAATTTAAAAGAAAGCCTTATATATTAGAGGAAGCTTTGCTTCATTTTTTTGGTGTTGGATACTTTCGTTTCCCAAAGTACTTTTCCCCCTGTTTTGAGGTTCCCATTTTATATTTTGCTTTAATTACTTATGTTGCATAATTTTTTTCTATTTTAGTCATTTATCTCTACTTGCCATTCGGGTGTTGGATAGTTTTGGTTCTTTAATGTTGTCAATAACTCATTTAATTATTCTTTTAATATTAATTTAAGAATAGCTTTCATAGATAAGATATTAGATAGTAAATTACAGATTATAGATTTCAAAAACATCATTTAATCTCTTTATCTTATAATCTTTTATTTGCAATATCCATAATTAATGAACAAATTAATGACATACGGTTATTGCATTAGTGAGCTATGAAGAAATTAATTTCAAATGATATGATCATAGCCTACAAAAGAAAAAAAGGAACTCATTAGATTTTGCCACGTGTCGCCACATGGGAAAATGAATAATGAATGAGAGGCAATTAAATTGTGGTATAAATATTTGATATTATGATTATCCATCTCTTATGAATTTATTGTTGACCGGCTAAGTAAAAATAAATGTAAGGGTCAATACTAGAAAAAACTCCAAATGAATACACCCGCACCAAATTTACCTTAAAATAATTTACATGTCATAAAAACTTATACACTTGTATCACATTTAACACAAACTAATTTTTATGTCACAAAAATCTCAAACCGGTATCCTTGTGTCACATTGATCCCAAACTAGTATATTCATATCATATTTACTCTAAGCCAATGCACCTATACAACATTTACCCCCCTAAAAATCCCAAATTTACAATAATTTAGATCAATTTTGGGTAAATGTGGCACAAGTACTCTAGTTTAAAATTTTTTGTGACACAAAAATTAGTTTGAAGTACATGTTGCATGGACGTACTAGTTTAAAAGCTTTTGTGACACAAAAATTAGTTTGGAGTAAATGTGACACGAATGTATTAGTTTGGAATTTTTAATGGTATTAGCCATAAATATAATGTTTGGTTTGCCTCATTTTCTAATAATTTGTTAGAATGTTCATGCAATAGCTGTATTACATATTTATTTGTTGTTTTGCTAGTGCATGCAAATATAGTGGGATTGACTAGTTTTCCATTGTTGACTACTGATGAGCTTGACTAGTTGACTCTACATTTTCAGTACTATAGCAGATTGTCACCTCGCTGGATTCAAATATTTTCAAAGAGCATGACTATTTCAGAGTAAAATAAAGCATGTATTGCTTGGAAAAATTGTCCTATGTTATAACACAATATAACTTTATAAGAGCTAACATATTTGACTAAAAAGTGCAACTTATAATGAAAAGAGACAGAAATTGATTTTGAAGCATATTACATTAGATTAAGAAAGAGTACAACAACATCCAGACTTTCCTTATTGGAAACAACGTCTCAATGGTTATGAATTTTTCATTCAAAAAGCGGAAAAATAAACTCTTTTTTAGTTCCAAAATGCAAGTCAATGTAATTGAAATAAGCAATTACCATTAAAAAATAGTAGTACATGAATTATGATAATAAAGTGAAAACCAAATGAAGAATTGAAGTTCACTGAAGTAATAACATAAAGTATAGAAAGTGAAACAGAATAGATGTGAAAAATTAGAATAGTAAGACTCTTTTTACCTTTTTTTTTTTTTTTGCTTTACTTTGTACGGTATAGAATAATTAGTGCAAGTGATGATAAATTTTAAAGAAATAAAATTAGTGAATCTATCTAATAATTGAACCATCGAGGTTATAGTGGAAGAAAGCATTTCGAGCTAAGAGCACCTTTATTCCTATCTAGCTACCCCACTAATACTTTTTTTTCCCCTAAAAAAAGGAATCTTTAATCAAATTGTGATCCTAGGTAGATAATTATCTAACTCATTTGATGTTTAATTTAAATTTACATCACATATTTATTACAAGTTCATACTTAGTTAATAAAAGATAATCCAAATAAGTGTAACTGATGTCCTACTGGACAGCCGAGTATTTAACCCTAGATTTGTCTCCACCAAATGAATGATGTCTATGCCTGGGTAAACATGCAAAAAGATTTAATGTATATTTAATACATATGTTGTTTGTCTCTCACATTAACCCTGTTGGATCACAGATGGAACATCCCTTCACAATCGTGTTCCAACTTTTTCACAAGACCGGTCGTTCAGTTGCTATGCCATCTAATGAAAAGGACAATGTCACCCCTGATTCAGTGACATATAAAGGACTGATTACAGACGTGAAAGGTTTCGGCTATCGTGTGAAGAGAATGTGGTACAAGAATCACCGTCAAGATGACAACTGGCGTGTGGAGATCAAGAGTGATGACCAAGTGAAGGAAATGGTACAATTAGCATCTAAAAGAGGATTCATTCAATTGGACGTCACGGTAGGGATTGGCAATGAGTGGGTGGAACGGAATTACAGCCTGAGCATAATTGACGAGTTGGAAAGAATGTGGGCTCACGAGAGTGGGGTTGAGTGGGACGATTTAGATCCTGATGAACTGTTAAGAGAGGCAAGGAGAATGAGGACTCAAAAGGATGGGGCTGAGTTGGACGAAGAAGGAACATTATCGGTGTTGTGATCCAGTGCGACAGAAGTGGATTGTAACTTTGCAGCTAAGTTCGGAGCTATAGAAATCGACTGAGAAATTTAACGAGGAACAATAAAAGAACACAAGAAATTTATGTAATTAGATTTGAATGTTGTAACATACGGTCATGGGAGAGTTGGAAAATTGGGAAATTACCGAATTACAAATACTCATGTACTTGAGTATTTCTCCGCTTTAGTATATATCTAATACACGGTATTTAACATCTCAACTCGATTGACTCACTCTATGCACAAACCCTCTGAACTCTCAGCTCTCGTCATTTGAGCTCTCTCTTTTTCTCCACCTTGCGTCATCTTCAGACGTCCTCTCCTTTTATGGGAAGAAGGGAAGAGAAACAAGACAAATGGCACCCATCTTTAGAAGCCATGAACTTCCATCCAATTAATGATGACATGTGTGAATGGCGATCATCAATCACTAAATACACCGACGTAAGAAAAACGAGCTTAGCTTTTATCTTTTCTCTTTCTTCATTCCTTAGCAAAAGGACAAAGGAAGCCCACAAAAGGTGACCGAAAGAGAAAAGAACATAAGGCGCCTACAAGGCTTTAAAGCAGCAAAGCACCCCACCAATTTCCATGAGAAAATATTGGTACCCTAACGTAACGCACTTCTGAAAAAAAGTAAAAAAACGTAACGCACTGAACCTTCCATGTCAGGTCCAGGTCGTCCTACTTCAAACCAACGCGCGGGCGGAGGGCAGGGAATTCTCTCTCCTCTGTCTTCTCTCTTCTCTTTACCTTCTCTCTCTTCCTCCTCCTCCGACGCTCGACGCTCTCTCTGTACTCTACCCCAATGCACTGAACCTTCCCGTCTAGCGCCTCCTCCTTTGGCCGTCGCTCCCTTCCGTCAACTACTTGCTTTCCGCTCTGCTCGAAGCGGGCCCTCGAGAAGCCCTAAATCTGCGACCGCAAGTTAGGTTTGATTTCCTAAAGGTTGCTCTTAGTTGTATGGATAATGTGCCCGATTCCGATAGATCACTCCCTGCTCTACGAGCCAGTCTTCCGATAACCATTCCATTTGTCCCCACATAAAGATATCAATCTAGTGTTTCTTCATTTTTTTCCTCTTCAAATGCGACAATTTTTTCAGGAACTCACTGCCTAGAAACATATCACATTCTGTTTCCAGACAAAAGGTTTTAATTAAAGAAGTTAAATTAAGCTTGTGCTCATTCACATATGCGACTTGATATATTTCGCACTTAATAGCATGACAGATGCTAGTCTCAGACAAAAAATATCCTTTCAAGTTTTAAACTATCATATCAGACTTGTCGCTGAAGCAACTATGCTCATTTTTCAGATGAGTAAATGTTCAACACATTACTAAAAATTGTCTTAGTAGAGTAGATCTCCATTATAGGGAAGAACTTGTACATTAGCGGGTTCTGATTTGGACGAATTCTGGCAAATAATGGGGAAGTCATTGAACTGGTTAATAAGCTCCTACCTGGAGCTAGTACATTTATTGTGCCATTCATACATACAAGCCAGCATCAAACACATTATTGTCTAGTTGTTACTGTTACTACGAAGTTTTTGAGAAAATAGATGGCTTGCTAATTCTATATGCTATTTTTGTTTACAGAGAATTAGACTGGGCCTTTTTGCTTTTAAATAAAGACTTTAGTATTTTATGTATGAATTGGAACCAACTAAGATGCTTATTCTTGGACTAGGGAATACGTGACACACTGTAACCTGTGAATACTTCACTACCTTAGGAAACAGACAAACCTTAGAAGTTCAACCGAAGGCTAGGGGGAATTGACATAAGGCAAGAACTTATTAAGTTTTATGAAGAAAATTACTCTGCCAACCTCATGCGTTTGGTTGTATACGGCAAAGGTACTGCTCGCATCTATACAACACAGCTTTACAATTGCTACATTCTCTTCTTTCGGTGGTGCAATTTTGTAAAATTTCATGGATCTCCACAGGATCTCTTGATAAAATCCATGATCTAGTAGTCCAAAAGTTCAACGCTATTTCCAACAACAAGCGGAGCTTTTTGCATATTTCTGGTCATCCCTGTTTATGGGAACAATTACTGGTCCATTTCTGCAGTCCGCTCCCATTTTTTGTTGGAAGACATTTACATTCCTCATTTCCTGTTTGGTAAAAATTTCTATCCAGAAGAAAGTTAAAGAAGCTCCTACTTGTTGTCCAGGTTCTTGTTATAGCCATTCCAATATGTGACGACCACACGCTACAAGTTCAGTGGCCAGTGCCTCACAGCATTCACCATTACAAAGAAGTCCCATGCAGCTACCTCCCCCATCTTATAGGCCATGAGGGAGAAGGATCTCTGTTTCATGCCTTAAAAAGATTAGGTCTGTTTCTCATGTCATTTACATTGCTTATCTTATACCAATCCTCAGGAGGATTCATCTTAATGGTAATGTTTCTTTCTGCTAGGATAACCTTCTTGATTGAGTTATTTTCTGGTAATTGCAACTTAAATATATGCATCTCATTTCCATGTAGGAGATTTTTTTTTTTTTTTTCCCATGTATATGCAGCTCCTCTATATTATGGTTTCTTGCTCCCAGGATGCTTGAAATGTCAACTGAAGCAGAATAGAGTCGTGCTCTATGCTTTTTCAGTGGGAAGGAAAAGGGTCATGCTCCATGCATCTCTTTTTTCTGCCAGTATGAGGAGCATAAGAGTTCAATTGACCAAAAGATATTCTTCATTTTACCCTCCATAGAGCATACGGTGTATAAACTTTACAATCTATTTGAGCGAATATTGTTTTTTACTTATACTTTTTCTTTTTCTTGTCGCCTTTGAAATTTGGCTTTAAATTAGTGTCAAACACCTGAAACTTTTTCAAAACATGCAAAAAATTGACATAGAAAATAACTCTCTTTCAAACTTTTGGGGGAAAGAAAATATTTGTCCTTTCTAAACTAAATAATTAGGTTGGGTTACGCAAATTTATGATCCTCTGGGGTTGAGGGGCATAAAAGCATCTGGACCCAAACTGTCTGCTTATCATAGTTATTGTAAGAAGAAATTAACTCGTGAAAGTAAAATATCCAATTAGAATTGCTGGAGCCAGCATATTGCTTTGGCTTAATTGTTTTCAGCTACTTTGATCAAGTCTCTTTTCTGAAGGGTTTATGATCAGTTCTGATGCAAATGACTTTGTAGGATGGGCCACTAGTTTGTCTGCTTATGAAAGCGTTGTGGATTCAAATAACTCCTTCTTTAATGTTGTCATTGAGATGACTGATGCTGGTCAAGGTATGTTGTTATGTTTTGGCTATTCTTGCCTCTGGGCGTTTCTCTGTTTTTCTTTCAAGTCATTTGCAAAAACCCATTCTCACAAACTTAGGGCTTTGCTTATTCCCTTTGGAAAAAAGTCGGTCGTGTAAGAAAGCCCAGATTATGAGGCTTGAAATTCTAATCATGTATTGCACCAAAAAGGAGAGCACATGCAAGATATCATGGGATTGCTCTTTAAATACATTGACATTTTACACCAGTATGGCGTTTGCGAGTAGATTTATGACGAGGTATGGATCCAAAATACTTATTTAGGACTATGAGTTGCAAATATGATAAGTTCAGGATACTACCTGCAGCTCATCCTGTGCAAGAGGATAACCAGATGCTCTCTAGACTCTTTGATGGTCGCCTCGTGATGCCTTTACCTGCATTTTGTTTGTGGAATCACTTAGTCAAGAATGAGAGAAGCGATTATCAGGCCAAATTTTGGACCTTCAAAACTTTGTTGCAATTGGCAAGAGTTGACCCTTCTTCATCTCATACCATTCTTTTAGTGTATTAGGGACTGATGAGCATCTTCGTGAAAATAACTAAAAAAGACAGTTGAGTATTTGGAGCGCAGGTTCAATATGTGCCCGATTTCCTATAAGATAAGAAATAAGTTGCACAGTTCTCTATTATACTTGTGTCAATTTCCTATCTGCGGCCTCATTTTGTAATGCATGATTGCCATCAAACTATTTTCATTTTCTATCAATAACTACTGATTCCTGGTTAGTTTTAGCACATTCATCAACTGAGGTAAGAGTGGAATGATATACAATGCCTGCATCAACCTATAGATTTTTTGCTTGTGGCTATTAATTAGTCATTCGTTTTTTCGTCCCATGCCAGCATATAGATACTTTATCTTGCTACAAAAGGCCCTAGCCCACTACCCATCCAAGGTTTCTTGAATGTGTTATAAATTATTCTGACTATGTGATTTGCCTGCCTGGGTGAAAGAATCAGCTTCTTTTATGTAGAGAGTTCTGGCCATAGGAAAAAAATACACACACATATATGTACATTTATTGTGTGTGTGTATTTACATATATATACAAATTGGGCATTGATTCGATGCAGGAATATTTCCTTTTTCACATCCTTATTCCTCCAGTAAGTGGGGTTCTCCATTTACAACATGCTCACTCTTTTTCTGGTTTTCTTAAGCTGGAAGTTAGTGGCTATAATCACAAGTTGCAGGTATTATTGGATACCATCCTGAAAGCAATGGCAGATTTTACAGTAAAGCCATAAAGATTTTATGTGATCAAGGTAATCATAAAATTTATGCTGCAGAATGAAGCGTATCAGTTCCTGTGTATCAATAATCTTTCATACGCTTGGTTGAGGAAAGCTAGATAAGTGCAGGCCAGAAGCAGCAGCTACTTTTTACATTTTTTGACTTTTGTTATATGATCTACCAAAACATTTGCATTAGTTCTTGTTAGGATTGCAAAATAAATTTTTTTGGGGGGACCGTCAGGACTGCAGAACAATAGGAGAAGCATCCTGTTATGTGGGTTTTGTATTGGTGGAAATTGTGGATACTGCTGCTAATTGATCTAAAAGCTCAAGCTATTACGTGAAGGAGTATTTTACTATTTAAATGTTTCAACAACCCCGCATGCATAGGCTAAACTTTGACCTAAGACTGAGGCATGGAAATTGACTATGATAAGGGGGCTCAGGAAAGGTTTGTCAAGACCTATTATAGTACCATGTTGAAATTGCAGGACCATGTAAGTTCAAGCTATTAGATGGAGACATAACTTAAAATTTTAAAATTCTAACAAGTTTAATGTATTGAAATACTTTAAGAAATGTTGATATTATCTTTGCCTTATTCATACTCTCAAAGTGCATCTTGGCACAAAGTGCCATAAACTTGACAATCCATGTTCTCTTCGAGATCAAATAGCTTGGAGAAGACCAATTAATTGAACTCTGGTCAAATTTTCTCAATAAGCTTCCACGACATTAGGCATAAATGCCAATCATTTTGCAAAGTACTGTTTTTATCTAGTCATATTCGATATCTAATCAGGAAATCTCTTCGTACATGACTAAGTCGTGAAATTGCAAAGGGTCCAAATACACTTTGCTGATTCAAGCAATACCTCTTAAAAAGAACCACCACTAGAGCAGTAGCTTCCAGATTGGTTATGTTATGCTTTGACATTAAAAACGTCGTAAAGTAATCTTATACATCAAGTTTCCTGAGCTATGTAGCGGCTGCACCAATTACTACTAAGACTCATCTTTTATTGTCTTCCAGGAGAAGTTGACAAAAAGTTATCAGAATTTCAAGTTTGATGAGCCAAAAAATCATGCCTCATATTATCGCACTTTAATATTAAATGACCATTCATGGCCTTGGGAGGAAGATCTAGAAATACTTGAGACTCTTCAGCCTGAAGACCTTTCTCGGTTTGCACCTACAATGCTCTCGAGAGCATTCTTAGAGTGTTAAATAACAGGTTCAGTGATTTTAAAAGTTATCCCTTTCCTTTTCAAGTTAACTCTCTCATATTTGAATCTTGATCTACTTTTATTTTGTCATCACTCACTAGGGAATATAGAGCGTGATGAAGCATAGTCAATTGTTCTTCATGTCGAAGATGTTTTCTTTAATGGTTCTCATCCTACATGCAAGCCTGTGCTCCAATCCCAGCTCATGACAAGCAGACTCGTCACACTCGACGAGGGTGTGAGTTATGTCTACTCAACTGGAGGCCTAAACCCAAATGATGAGAATTCAGCATTGCTTCACTATATTCAGGTACTTTAACTCAACAATATTAATGAAAAGAACAAATTTCTGTCCGCATAACTTTGTCATGAAATCTTCTGGCCTGTCTTTTGCCTGAATAGACGTTCAAGATGACTCCCGGCACCAATGAACTTAATTGGCCTAGGCCACCTTTGATCTGCTAGTATGTTTCTCTGGGTATGTGAGGCTGTGTTTTGCTTGTAATTTCGGCCAAAAATCCATCTGGCGACACATTGCGCATGGTTTACCCCCCTGGGGGTAGGTTCAACAATTAGAATTGCGCATGGTTTACCCCCTTGGGATGGTTGATTTCTGACACACCAATTCACTTTCAGAAAGTATATGTTTGTACATTAGCAAAGACAAAAAGTTCATCAGATTACAAGCATTAAAAATCACGGAGTAACTCATTTTGGTAGGTCTACTTAGTCTTTTTCTGTATGTATTTGATTACAATCCCCATGGATAATTGCAGATCCATCAAGATGACATTACTTTGAACGTACAACTTCAGCTTTTGGCTTTTATCGCAAGGCATGAAGCCTTCCACCAGCTCAGAACAGTTGAGCAACTTGGTTATGTCTGTTTGCTCACACATCGGTAAAACCATTTAATTTCTCCTTTCTTCTCCCCAGATGTGTGTTCTACTAATTATTCTAAGGGTTTCGTGCATATATGACCTCGGTGTGCATGGCCTGCAGTCCACTGCTCAGTCTGCTGTGAAGGTATACCACAAGGTTCTCTGTGTTTTGACTGCCTCATCACCTTTAACTCCTTCACTTTGTTAATCTTAACAATGTCCAAGGTACATCGACACACGGGTCCAGAGCTGGTAAGTGTAAGGAGACCACATGAATAGCCCATATAAACCCGAAAGACATGTGATGTGAGGTACTTCAACAAATGTGTTATTCAACAGATGCGTTATTCTCTTTTAACACAAATGAGGTAGTGCTTTCTCATTTGATAGACTAAAAGCAACTATTCTAGTAAGAAAAGTACCCTCGACAAGCTTCTTGAACTTGTAAGCTTACATTATAATGCATTCCCATGTTACGAAAGTCACAACAAAGATAGAGCTGCAAGGCCCAAAATTTAGATGACTTCCCTTCCATTGAATCCCTAATGGATACATCTGCCAGTTCTACCCGTATTCAGAGTCATCCAATAAATTATTTCTCCACATTTTGAAGAACTTTTGCCATGATGGAAACATCATCACATTTGTGACAGCTATTAAAGGACAGAGGGATGTTTAAGAAGCACACGTGTCATCAAAAGGTTGATTTCTCGCAACTGTTAGAGGTTATTATTTATTTAACTAATACAATTGATAATGTGAATGTCCCCTAAGAGACTTACTCTGACAACATTTGATAGAAGCTGTATCTAGCAAAGTATAGAAGAAGCTCAAATGCATGTAGCCTCAAGTTCCCAATTACGAAAATGCTGCAATGCGGAGCATCAGGATTCTTGGCTAGCATTGCCGCTGTAATAAAAAGTCCATACACCAGCCAATTACCTCCTAAGCTAATGTATAACGTAGAAATGAGTAAATACACGCAAGGGCCGCAGGTAGTATCCTGAACTTATCATATTTGCAACTCATAGTCCTAAATAGGTATTTTGGATCCATACCTCGTCATAAATCCACTCGCAAACGCCAGACTGGTGTAAGATGTCAATGTATTTAAAGAGTAATCCCATGATATCTTTGCATGTGCTCTGCTTTTTGGGGTAATGCATGATTAGAATTTCAAGCCTCATAATCTGGGCTTTCTTACACGGCCGACTTTTTGCCAAAGGGAATAAGCAAAGCCCTAAGTTTGTGAGAATGGTGTTTTGCAAATGACCTGCAAGAAAAACAGAGAAACGCCCAGAGGCAAAAATAGCCAGAACAGACCAACATCAGTCATCTCAATAACAACATTAAAGAAAGAGTTATTTGAATCCACAACACTTTCAAGACAAACTAGTGGCCCGTCCTACAAAGTCATTTGTATCAGAACTGATCATAAACCCTTCAGAAAAGAGACTTGATCAAAATAGCTGAAAACAATTAAGCCAAAGCAACATGCTGGCTCCAGCATTCTAATTGGATATTTTACTTTCACGGGTTAATTTCTTCTTACAATAATTACGATAAGCAGATAGTTTGGGTCCAGATGCTTTTATGCCCCTCAACCCCAGAGGATCATAAATTTGCGTAACCCAACCTAATTATTTAGTTTAGAAAGGACAAATATTTGCTTTCCCCAAAAGTTTGAAAGAGCGTTATTTTCTATGTCAGTTTTTGCATGTTTTGAAAAGGTTTCAGGTGTTTGACACTAATTTAAAGCCAAATTTCAAAGGCGACAAGAAAAAGAAAAAGTATAAGTAAAAAACAATATTCGCTCGAACAGATTGTAAAGTTTATACACCGTATGCTCTATGGAGGGTAAAATGAAGAATATCTTTTGGTCAATTGAACTCTTATGCTCCTCATACTGGCAGAAAAAAGAGATGCACGGAGCATGACTCTTTTCCTTCCCAGTGAAAAAGCATAGAGCACGACTCTATTCTGCTTCAGTTGACATTTCAAGCATCTTGGGAGCAAGAAACCATAATATAGAGGAGCTGCATATACATGGAAAAAAAAAAAAAAATCTCCTACATGGAAATGAGATGCATATATTTAAGTTGCAATTACCGGAAAATAACTCAATCAAGAAGGTTATCCTAGCAGAAAGGAACATTACCATTAAGATGAATCCTCCAGAGGATTAGTATAAGATAAGCAATGTAAATGACACGAGAAAGAGACCTAATCTTTTTAAGGCATGAAACAGAGATCCTTCTCCCTCATGGCCTATAAGATGGGGGAGGTAGCTGCATGGGACTTCTTTGTAATGGTGAATGCTGTGAGGCACTTGCCACTGAACTTGTAGCGTGTGGTCGTCACATATTGGAATGGCTATAACAAGAACCTGGACAACAAGTAGGAGCTTCTTTAACTTTCTTCTGGATAGAAATTTTTACCAAACAGGAAATGAGGAATGTGCATGTCTTCCAACAAAAAATGGGAGCGGACTGCGGAAATGGACCTGTAAATGTTCTCATAAACAGGATGACCAGAAATATGCAAAAGCTCCGCTTGTTGTTGGAAATAGCGTTGAACTTTTGGACTACTAGATCTTGGATTTTATCAAGAGATCCTGTGGAGATCCATGAAATTTTATAAAATTGCACCACCGAATGAAGAGAATGTAGCAATTGTAAAGCTGTGTTGTATAGATGCAAGCAGTACCTCCCAAGGGGAACTCCTTGATGGCTGACAGTTTAAACCGCAGTGGTGTTGAAAAGTGCCGATAGATCTCTCAGCAGCCTTTCGACAAGCCTTCGAGAACCAGATATCATGGCATATAGTAACAACCTTTTTTTTATCATATGTAGCTCGACCCGCCTGATCACCCGTTCTTAACAACTTTTTACATTCTTCTGAAGCAGTAGCCGCTGTCTCAGTAGAAATCATACCTCCAGTATCTATCCATTCTGTGAGCTGCCAATAACAAGTAACCATTGTGGAAGAACAACAATCAGTACATTTAGGCAGCAAACAAATAGTACCAGAGGTGCAAACTGATGTGCACTACGGGATGACAAGGCAACGTCTCTTGCTTCATTGTCATATCTAGTTCTCAAGCAAAAGTATATCTGTTGAAACAAGATATGTGTAAAATATGTCAGCTACAGGCATAGGATTCCGTGCTTATAAAGCAACTGCAATCTGCAATATCCCCAAGAAAATAGGACAGCCCAAAAACAACCTCTTAACATAAAAAACAAAACAAAATACTTCTTATCTTAAATATTTTTCTTCCTCTAATAGTTCATATACCAAAAGACAGGATAGCTGAAACATAAGTCACCGTCATCTCAGCCAAAAGACTATGAATCTCAATGAAACATCAGCAGTTTCTATTTACTGCAGCGCCCCAGGGAAAATGAGGACTTCATCATGATACACCAAATTTCTACATTCTTATGGTATTGACTTCGCCACCAAAATAGAAAATGGAATACAAAAGGGAAGCATTCATAACTTGCTGCCACGCGGTGTCAACAGGTGGCTGCCTTCGAGCATCACTAACATCAAAGTCGAGAGCAGCCTAGAAAGAGCAGGAGGACAAAATAATGAGCACTAAACTCAATAAATACATTTTAATATGTTAATGCCTTGAAATCTATTAGAGACAAGCTGGACAAGGAGAGCTCCAGCTCCTTGAATACTGCTTCAAAAAGGTCAAGTTCGATTACTATATGATGCAAGCAAGAGCTATCTCCAAATGTGACCGAAGCAGTAATTTTGCTGAGTCTAAACATAAACAAAAAGCTTTTGCCATAGAAGTTTCATGGAATCAAAATGTCAAGAAAGGTAAAAATAATGACTTCATACTTGTGCGGGATGACTTTGTATCATGTCCATAATGTACTTCTCATGCCCCCACTCAAGGTGCCGCCTTGCAGCAATTACCAATGACATCTTCTTTGAAATGTTCCACCGAATAACTGAATCCTCATCCATACGTGCCTAGCAAATTATTGCACAAACCATTACATCTCTATGGCATAAGAAGAAAAAGGGAGCTATGAAATGGCATGGAGAAGAAGTTAAGAATATTTTCAGAGCCACACATGAATGAGAAGCCATATTTTCTGCATACTGACTGATTTTCTCCCGGATGTATTAATACCCAGACTTTCATAAGCACCCTTGAAAGCAATAGTGGGTTGAAATTTGAACAATAACAGAGAGAGATTATGCCCATATCATGCAAAAGTCGAATAGATTTAGTGAAAGAGCATCAATACAAATGTATACACGGCATCATAAATCTAACAAACACACTCATGACACAACCATTACAAGGCAGAGAACAAGAAGTACAAATAATGACTAACGGTAAGTTTCTCAAATACATATGCTAACGATGGCAGCTGGCAGGCAAATAACAATAAACTGTGATCAAGATGTGCTTCTATGTTAGAATCTTAGAACTGTCCCAGCACAAATTCAATGCCTAGTAAACAAAAAGATTTAATGAGCAGCGATAACTATTAAAGATAAATAAAACCAAACTTTCATTACTTTAAATGGCAAGCCATGCTCTCTGGCACTGTTAAGGTCCTTCACAACACCACAATAGAAGCTTTTTTCTCAAGAATCGACTTGTCTGCTACAGCTAAAGCTACAATCTCCATGTCAGAAGGACCAGATGAAACTTGAGGGCTTGAAACTGTTGAGGCTATTTGGGGGAGACGAGCACCTCCACGGCCTGAATCAACGATGTTAGTCTTGGCTAATAATGATATCCGGCTTAAGCTGTGAAGAAAATCATGCTTTTCCTTGCCAATCATCCTGTCAGACAGCAAAGCACCCATTAGAAACCAGGGCTGGAAAAAGTGGAGATAGCAATTTGGAATATTCTATAATTGAGTTGCGAGTTACAACCTCCAATACTTTCAACATATAATCATTAAAACTTCTAACATTGTACTTCTGTGCTTCCTGAATAGCTGAGACCATTGATATTTCATGAACCTACATTAAGATGCAGCAAAAGAATCATCTCATCATTGGTACATAACCACAAATTCCATAAAGCAAGAGAAACAAATTGTAACCACAAATTTCATAAATCACGAGAAACAAATCATGGAACCTTAAATTACCAATCATGTATTTAGGAAATATGACTAAAAATATCAGAAATACAAATGTAAATGCACAGGTTCACGTAAACACTTATAGGAGACAACAAAGGAGAACATTTACATATATGCATGTTGAGAGGGGAACAACTATTGAAGGGGACTAGTAAATGAAAAGGCAGATCATAATCAAAGACAGGCTTTATCATCATCATCCTGGATGACAAATGCAAAAGCTGACTTATGGATATGGCATACGTCACTTTGTAAGTATGGTCAGTAAACCCAGCATATTTTCCACATTTAAACACAAGAGCACGCAATGATCTAAGCGAATTTAGAAGAAAGACCAATCCTGACTGTACTATTAGCCCGATGCAAGAATGATTTATTCAAAGCAATACCTTCCATGTTTATATTTTGTTTTATGTCTGCCATAACCGGCACACTGCTCATCAGCACCAGAACCAACGAGGACGATTCTGGCATGGCTCTTGTAATTAGGAAGTTGAAGATCCTCATCGTTTTCATTCTCTCTTTCTTCATACACCCAGCCATCACCACCAGCAGCCAGCCATAAAGCTATTCCAATATTCAGGTCCTGCAAAGTGAGGTGAAAATTGATTCCACCATGGTGAAGCAGTACATGAATTTTGACAATTTCGAGGAAGGAGGAAAAATTTTAGTGACATTTAAACATGAAGAATTAATGACTATAACATATGTTCACAAATGATAATATCTATAATGTCCACATCATGTGATAAACACATCCTTCACATTTTAATAGAAAGACGCTACAAGAATTATCTAGCAGCAGTACCATGTAAGTATTAGCAGGATGAATAAGAGACATAACATGCTTCGTTTGTGAGCTCAAGTTTGACAAGTCAACATCTATCTCTACAAGTCTCCACATGCACTCCAAAACCACTAAGAGTTTAATGGCCAGAAAGCCTAACCATACCAGAATAACAGCCAAATCTTTCCATCTCGGATGGATAGAACATAATTTTAGAGCCTTTCGACTCATTATTCAGTAAGAAGAAAGTTAATCTTTACAACAATCAAAAAGTATGAAATCCAACTTTCCAGATATCATAAATCTCCCTACAAACAAATAGCACCATAAAGGCGGCAAATGTCAAAACTAAAGCAAAATTCACCCCGTAATCAACGCATGAGATGGACAAAAGAGCTATTGAACATGTCTAGTATCACCAAATTATGTCTGTCGACAAAGCGAGATTAACAATTATCTATGAAGGACAAAATATCAATTTAACGCCCTTACATTGCTACAGTTAGTAGACTCAATTAGCCATTGGATTATTGAAAAAATTGGCCGCTTAGTACCGTTAAAATTCAAGTAAGTAATTGAAAGAGTCTAGGCAATGCTAAATGTAGAGGCAAACATCTAAGATATATTCTACTATCCTTAGAGTGGTAAGACCAGCATCTGTAAAATGTTCGCTTATGTAAAAACAATATTGCAGCAAACGATGCACTTTCATCCATAAAATGTTTGCTTATGTAAGAGAGGCCAAGCTTTCTCGCGTTATTGCACTTAGAATCAGAAGCAATAAACCAGCGAACTTCTAAGCACTTTCTCCCCCAAAACAAAGATGTGACCATACAAACTTGGGAAATAAAATCGAACCTGACTTACGGTCGTAGATTTAGGGCTTCTCGAGGGACCGCTTTGAGCAAAGCAGAAAGCAAGTCGTTGACGGAAGATTAGACAAGAGGGCAGAGCGATTGCTTCTCGGTCGCGAGTCGAGGAACGGAGAGAGGTAAGCGAAATCAGCCGTCAGGAGAGAGCGCGATTTGGGAAGAAAGACGTCGCAGGAATGCACCGAGAGAATGTAGCCCTGAGGATGAGGCCGTCAAGTGGAGAGAGAAAGGCCATCGTTGGGAGGGAGCGATGGCCGTCGGAGGAAGCGCTATGCTGGAAGGTTTAGTGTGTTGGGTAGAGTGCAGAGAGAGCATCGAGCATCGGAGGAGGAGGAAGAGAGAAGGTAAAGAGGAGAAAGACCCTGCCTTCCGCCCGCGCATTGGTTTGAAGGTTTGAACTGGGACAATGTGGACTGCCCGGATAGGTGTCACACTCTGAATGGCTTAGAGTAAAAATGACGTGGAGCTATTATAGTATGCAATATTTTCTCAATTTCCAGGGGCATGCAGTGTGCATGCATTTAATGAGGTGGAAAAAATGGACGTTCAACTCTCACAAAGCAAAGAGTCATGGGCATGCATCAATGAACGAGGGAGAAGTCCAGGCTTGCATGCTTCTCATGTGCACATTAAAGACATATTGCCAACCCTTCTTCCATGCACAGAGAACGTTCAAGCTTTGCTTCTTCCTCATTTAATGTTTGTCCGCTTCATACTGTGGAAAGTTGCGTGTGACTTTGATCGATAAATGTTTCGAGTGTGCGTTGAATCTCGTACATGACTTAAACTCGAAACAGTATTATCCTGCAGAGTTACAACTGAAGCTAAGGATCAAAGAGAGTTTTCTTTTGTAACTCTTGAATATTTGCATCTTCTGTTGCGGTCCTAAGACTAAGGTGGAATTTGGACGTGATCCCGGTGAAGAGGGGTAGAACTATGGAGACTGACCAAGTACGGGCAAAAGGAAGCAGAGGGAGTAATTAAAATAAAGAAAATATGCAAACAATAATCCAACATTTGCTTACAATGATTTCAATACAATCTCTTTTTTTTTTCTTTTAAAGATTTTCACATATCTTAAGGAAAAACCGCTCAAAGGCTATTTTAAAGCTTTTTCTGATTTCTTTGGGAAAAAAAAATTCTGGGATTTTAAAATTCTTTTAAAAAAATATTTTGTTCATTTTTAAAATATCAAAAAATAATATATTATATTATATAAAAAGGGGATCCAGGTCGGGTCTCCTCATCTGGTCCGGTCCGGTCCGAGACCGACCCGGACTCGCCAGCCGAGGTCTCAGGACTCGGGCCCTCGACCGGGATGGGCTCAGCAAGTTGGGCCCAGTTCGGCCTGAAGAAAAATATTAAAAGGCAAGCGGCAGTAGCCCAACGCGAGAACATTCCAACCAGAATTAAACTAATTCAGCCCAAGCGTCATCTCTTATCCTAGGCCCACTACGCCTAGTCCCAATGAGCCTAACAAAAGCCAATTCATTAAATCCACACAAACCTCCCCAAGCCCACTCATTCCCTATGTCAGCCAGCTCAAGAACACTCTAAACCTACACGAGCCTAGCATGCCGCTCTTGGTTTTGCGTGCTCGGGGATGACCAGAGATGAGCAGCCTTGAGCTGGTTCGTCCCCGACCGCGCCCCGGCCGCTACACCGGCGCCGCCGCTCCGTCATTCGCTCACGCCGACCCGCGAGACCAACTCGCCACCCCACTTTTCCGATCAACCGCGAAAGCCGTTGATTTTCAGAGAACTCGTCGCCTGCCATCAACGGATAAGCGCTATCGAAGCAACACGCATAGGAGTACGCCAAAGAAACGGCCATGACAGCCCCGATCAATGAGATAAGATCTCGCCCAGGACAAACTCAGTAACTGAAGATCAAAATAACGCCACGTGAGCTTCGGGTAAGGCAAAAACAGCGGCTATTCTTACGGAACCGTCTCAAGGACATTTTATCGAACGGTTAATATACGCAAACTGAGGGGCAAGGAACGAGGACGACCGAGCCCGGTCTCGAGCCGGGATTCCGAATGAACTACATACCAGTCCCCCAAAACCGCAGCGCGCACACAAATGAGGCCAGACCTCGTGCGAACCGGACAACGTCATCCCGGTCCGGCGAGCCCGAAACAGAGCACAAAAAGGGGTACGAGCGTTCGGATGAAGGAGCCCTATCTGTCTCGGCGGCGTCGGACGGTGGGCGAGCTCAGTAGATCGGGCTACGTTCGTTCGCCTCGCGCGTCTCCGAGCCGGGATCCTCGGGAAATCGACGCCCGAAAGAAAGGCGAACGAAACCGAACCAAAACCTACCGTGAGCTCGGCTCGGGGAGAGGGGTAACGTCGGCGGGTCGTCTGCCGGGTTTCACGTGTGTTTGTCGACGGAGTGCCCTCGCTCACTCTCAATCCCTCACTCGGCTCTCTCCGCTTACGGTCTGCCTCTCGCTCGGATCTCTCCTCCCTCCTCCCCTTCTCATCGATCTCTCCCCGAGCCTATTTATAGGCCGAGGAGGCCGGCCGGCGGTGGTTCTTCGACCGCCGGTCTTCGGCGCGCCGACCGGCCTCCCCCGGCCTAACCGGCGTCCCATCCGCCTGTCACCTCCGTCGCGTCCGCCTTCTCTGGCGTTCGCCTTCTTCGCTCCTCTGTCCTCGGTTGCGTGAGGCTCTTCTTCTTCTTCTTCTTCTTCTTCTTCTTTCTTTCTTTCTTTCTTTCTTATTTTTTTCTCCTCTTTTTTAATATTAATTTTTTCTGTTTATCGGAAATAAATCAAAATAAAGGAAAATGAAATAAAATTTAGTCAATGCAGATAATATAAATAGCTAAGTGATATGAAATTTTTAGTTAAGGTCAAATTGATCTTTACTTTTTTTAACTTTAAATATTTAATTGAAATTTAAGTATCAACAGTACTAGACTTCACAGGTCCATTTTGGCTTTTGCGGTCATTTCTTCCTACCTCAGCCAGCGCATCCCACAAATGACTAGAGCAATTTGGAAGACCATTGGCCTAAAAATTACATCGCTGTCTTGAGTCACTATATAATAAAATCAGATGCGTAAGTTATGGGAAGACTATATAAACCTGCTCGCATGCTAGTTCCCACAGGTAGGCCTAAATCAAGTTGGAACGTGTGATGCTGACGATAGTTGTTAAGTCAAGTCTCCAACTTATGCATACAATTAATCCTCCAAAAAACTCTTCACTAATATGGAAGTTGAGTGTTCTTTATTCCTTTCTTCTTTTTATTGTGGAGCCGAAATGGGAGATGAGTTTTCTGGAGCACGTTATACACTAAGGATACATTCAAACAAATTTAGGTGTCAGCTGATTCATTTGGAAAGCCAACCGTATGTAAGTTGATCAGGATTATATACTACTAAGATTTGATAATTCAGTGCAAAGGTAGTGTTGACACCTAATTTTGAAAAAATAAAATTGCATTTTGAACAAATAAAAAGAAAAAAAATGAAAATGTGGGAAATTGATTTGATTGAATTATGCAAGGAAATATGGAATTCTGATGGATGTTTGGATTTTATTAAATGCAGCAACAATTTTGAAATCAAGTGAAAAATTGGTAAGGATTGAGCTGATTGCCAAATCATATAGATTTGATTTAATGTGACAAGAAATGGTAACTCGGGAAATGCCATGTAAAGAGATTGTTTCGAATCACTATAAAAGAGAGGCCACACAATTGAAACAGGGCTATTGGGTAGAGATATCGTGAGTGGGCACATTGAGAGGAAAGAAATAGAGTTTCTTTGTCTTTTCTGAAAGCCACAATTGGGAAGGGAGAGAGAGTAGCCTTGCCATCGTCACGCCCACACCGACGACGACGCTGCTGCTTGTCACCCTGCGATGCCAGCATCTACATCACCGCCGAAAGCTCGAGCCGTTCGTTGCTGAACCAAGTTTGAGTTGCTGCCTCCCGCTGCTTCCCAACGCCATCCGTGGCACCCCCGAGACGTCCGCCATTGCCGATAGCGTAGACCGCAAGCCGTGCGCTGCCCTGCTGAGCCCCGATCTTGATCCGCAAGCCAACGTTTGTAGATTCAAGTTTGGAAATGTAAGTTCCCAAAGGACCTCTAGACCTGCTTTGAACTAAGGGCCCTTAGAGTCCTTTGGAGATGTAATTGCATCTTGCCAAAGTTGCCCCAAAAATCAAACCAAACACGTTTACATTTGACCAATGGATTTTAGAATCCCAAAGCTCATTCCCAAAGCCGAACCAAATGGGGTTGTAGTCAAACTATTTCCCACAAAATAGAATTTCCTAAAAGCATCTAATGACAAAGTATAGCATGTGGCTATGGAAGCAAACACAAGCAGAACACCTTCAAAAAAAAAAAAAAAAAAAAAAGAGCTTTATAATTAATTTTTATAACTGGCAAAGTCCGGAAGGAGCTTCCAAATCAACATGCATAAAAAGGCAATTCACTTTTCTAACTTTGATGTTTGCTTTTCAAGCTTAGCACGTGCTTGTCTTCGTCTCGAAATCTTGTGATACTGCCTAGCATTTACATGAACGGGCCCTTCTGCGCTGCCCGGTTAAGAGGCGAAGCATCCTAGCATGAGGAATACCGACAAAAGGATAAGCTTGCCCAATATAAGATCTCTCAGATGGCATAATGCATAATTCAGATATGTTATCTATTGCGTGACAGAGCACCTCGGACAACATAAACAAGGGGGAACTAGAAAGACCCTTGTCACAAAAACAGCAATTTTCAGTACTCTTTGCTAATTGCAAAAGAAACACAATTAAAGATAAGCATCGATAAATTGTTAGAAGTGTAACAAAATTCTTTCTCATATGTTCTCTTTTCATCTCACCCTCTAGTAGCACCAACCACCAGATATAATTTGACAAATATAGGAAACAAGCTCAGTAGAGATGAATATATTTTTTAAATAAAATAAATGCAGACACCTCTTCTCAAGATAGTCTATTCTAATAGACACATTTCTTTGTATTTTCGGTAGTAATTTAGATGGTGTTTGTTATTAAATAGTATGTCTAGTAAGTATTTTGCATTTCATCTTCTTTTTAAAATTGAATAAATCCTGCAATCACATTAAATTTTACTGAGCTCTACCTCATGTATAGAATGATATCTCATATCTCATACACGAAAGTTCTTTTCTTGCTTAAGACGAAGCTTATATTTGAAACCTTTGAGTTCACGACATTCTCATTTCCATTCATATTTTATATATATCAATGTTGAATGAGCATATGCCTAATTCACTAAGGATTATAATTATTTTAATACCAATGTAAATTTTTGCAACGGATTTAACATTGAACATGTGACATGTGTGTTTCAAGATAGCTATGTAGTAGAAACTTTCAACATGTTAATTATACATTAAAGCGTAAATAATTCTTTTTTTTTTGTTAACCGAGGAACCGCCGGAGATCACCCTTTGGGGATCACACGACCCTCTAGTGCTTGGTGACACCATTGGGCTTCACTACAAGCCGCTATTTAGACGTAAACCTCGGGAGAGGCTCGCCCAAGACCCCCCACTTCAGACACTTTAGCAACAAGAGGGTTTGAACTCTCGACCTTTGCGATGAGATAGTAGACCAAATAAAAATTCTATCAACATATATATTCTTTATGTCTGAATCCTACTACTAAATCAATGAATAATCAACAAACTACCTCACATGTATTACTCTACAAATCATACAAACCCTTTATTAATTTGTCATGCAAGCAAAAGAATAGTTTCTGGCGAGTAGATCGAGAAGAGGTTGGAAGGTGGCGGCTACAGATTTTGAGGGAAGAATAGACGATACGTTGCCAAGCACCCCCGCCAACCACACCGCCGTGGAGCATCGTCATCGTGCACATAACCTTGCCGCCGTTCACTGTCAAAAATCGGTCTCGATCTCGGTCCGATTGCACTTGGTCCAAATTTGGGAAGAATATCATCAAATTAGGTAAGGTGCACATTTCTAGTATATTTGGATATTTTATTGCCAAATATATGTCTATTTATATTTAGTTTCATATCCGTGAGTGACAGACATAACTTTCAATTAGGATTTATTTCCTAATTCGCAACCGCACTATGATTTTTTATTCCATCTATAAGGCTTTAGATGGAATAATTAATCAAAGCGGGAATAAAATCGATATCTTGATCTTTAAGGCTTAAGATCAATTTATCGATTTTATTAGCGAAACTGCAATCGGGTTTGATAGATATCGTTTCCAAACTCGAACAATGGATAATATCTTTGATGATCATGGATGATTTGGTATTTATCTTTTAGTTGTTTTATTTATCCCGAAAAAAAAAAAAAAAATTGCATTGCATTCCATATAGGTTAGAATTGATTGCATGGTAGATTAGTTTTTTAAATGCATGTTTAGAAGGCATTTAGAATAGATAGCATTTCACTTTAGTTAGATTTTTATTTTAAGTGATTTTCATAAAAATACAAAAAAATCAAGTGCATGTCATTTAGGATTAGATTCATGAAATGTATGCCATTTAGTGATTGTTGCTAGGTCCATTCAATTAGTAATTGCATGTCATTAGAATTAGGTCATTTAATTAATATTGCATTGCATATTGCATGATTTCCATTAATTAAGTGAAAACAAAAAAAGAAATTGCTTGTTAATTAGAAATCATATTTATGATTGTCGATGTGAATTCTGATTTAACATTGCAGATGTTTTCGTTGCTTTAAGGTAAGTCCTGCAATTTATTTACTGCTTTACTTGGGTGTTAAATTGATGGTTTGCGCACCCGCATGATCGCCTCACATGTTAGGGAATTAGATTTAAAATCAATTCAAGTTGCCTGCAAAACATTATTTTAAATAAAAGAATGGTATCGAAAGGGCATTAGAGAAATCTAGTGTAACCAAGTCCCCGTACCCATAGTCTCTGGTTTGTAGGAGTAAAGTAAAATTCCAATTACTTTACTTGGGTTTCTAATCGACCCACCAAAAATAGATTAGTGGCGACTCCTAATTGAAAATCAATTGCATGTTAAGAACTTGAACCTAAGTCGCGAATTGGTATGGGCTTGGGAGAGCCCGAGTTAAGTCTAGGCTTAACAATTCATTAACCAAACTCTAGGTGGTTCATACCTGAAAATTAGGTCGCGACAGGTAGTAGTTGAATGTACCATTAGGAACCAGGATTGAGACACTGCTGGTGTGAACTTGGTGCTCTCATCGTTGTTTAAAGCTCTAAAAGGCCGCCCTACTTGGATTTAATGGGCTTATTGGATTTGGTCGTCGGAATCATTTTGCTAAGTGCATTGTTCTTGTTGCGCTGCATATGCTTTTGAATGCTAGGGCCAGAAGATAACATTATATTATGACCCCTAAGCTATAGAAGAGCAGATGTTTGTCTTGGCTTTCTTTGTAATTATACGAGCTAGCTACGAGTCACTTCGTTATTTGCATAAGTTTTCATTGCACTATGCAATGGTTAAGTTTCAAGATTCTAATGATCATATGTTGTCTAATGAAAGGAGGTTCTATTGCTGGAGGTGATGGTTTGTCAATTTTCTACAACACACTAGAAATTGATGAGTTAGTACATTGTCATTTGAATTGGTTGCTTGTAATGGCTAGTTGAGTATAGGACTAGTTCACTGTCATAGGTTGTTCATTGTGGGTGGCTAGCTCAGCATTATGTGCTATGTATTGGCCAGTTTAGTGTTAGACACGGATATGGTTGCTTTGCTATGTGTTGTGCATTGTTGAATTTATTTTGATGTGTTGTGTTTGAAGGCCTCTGTTTCACATAATTTCTAGTGTTTCCATGAAATCAATCTATTTGCTATATATTCTGTTGTGCATTGTTTAATTTGAAGTTCCCATCCAAAAGAGTGCACTATTGGAATTTGAATTGATTGCTTGTATCGGGCAAGTTGATGATTGCGGTTTTTTTTTTTTTCAAATGGATTGATCCTAAGTCCTCATAGTGACTTTGGATTGATCAATGAAAAGAAAGCACTAGTAAATAGAATTGGAAGTGTCGGGTTAGTTGAAAGTATCTGAGGAAAAAGTCACATTCTCAAAATGCAACTACAAAGGAGTACGCAACAGACAACAAGATAAAAGTAGAAGTGTCTCCATTGGAAACAATGGTAAAAATCTATTTTGGAAGCAAAGGGAAAATGATCTCTGTCCTAATAAAAGTAGAAGTGTCTCCATTGGAACAATGGTAAAAATCTATTTTGGAAGCAAAGGGAAAATGATCTATTTGGAAGGCATAGTTGTATCGAAAGGATTGATGTGCCAACCCTAATGTTGAAGTTGGACCCAAAAAAGTAAAAATAAAAACATTTTTTTAGATTAACAACAATGTTATATTAGGGATGGTTGTGTTGTTTGTCTATCTTTTTTGCTTCTTGGTAGTGCAAGTGGAGGCTAGATGTGAGGCAAGACCAAGGTTATGATGCAAAAAAAAATATGAAAGTGTGTTAAGTTGTATTAGCAAATCCAAGTTCAACTGTGTTCAATGTATTGGCTTATCCACATTCAACTGTGTTCAATTGTCTGTAGAGAAAGATGTCATGTTCCCTATATTGCATATTTACTTCAGATTCTTGTAGTAATACTGTCATATTATCAAGTCGCACAGACTAAAAAGGTAAAGGATTTAGGTCCTTAAGCATTTAAAACTATGGTCATCCTAATTGGAAGGGGAAGAATTTGCTTGGAGATGAAGAAAATAAGAAACAGAGCCACCATGCATCCACAAACAGAACAATTATCACCAATTATATGCTTCCAATGAGGTCTAAAAACCTCTCTTTGCTTAGAACTTGGATGTTTACAATAGGAAAAACCAAGTGGACAAGTTGGTATGTGGTTAAGAAAACAGGAATAAGAGGAAATCACAACCAACTTAAACGACGACGATAGAAAAATACCAACTGGACATTAGCTACCAAGATGGTATATATAGTTCAGACAACAAAAAAAAGAGGAAATTTACGACCAACTCAAATCATCACAATAGATCCATCACAGAACAATCATCATAGCCATATGTTGTTGTTCCATTAGTTTTTGCAGTGACTGCCATACCAAGTCCTTCCTTCTTATATCTGTGCTACAAAGAGATTAGAAGAAGATCAACATACTCAATCTTGGAATCATCGGTAAGAGCATTCCACAAGAATCAGTTTCCCAAATACTTGCAAACCAATATCATGTCGAAATTGAGAAATTTTACACGTGAATTCCTCGTAAAAGCTTCACCAGATAACCGTGATTTTAAAAGCGTATCTAGGAATTCTCGAGTCCAAAAACACCTTTATTCTTCTTCTTTTTTTTTTTTTTTTTTTAACTTCTAAGTTTTTAACCAGGTCATCTCGTAATGTGCATCAAAAATTAGCTGGAATGGCTATATTGGTAAATTGTTAAAATTTTATGACTAAATTTTGCCAAATTAAAAAATTTATAATTGAACTAAAATCCATATATCCCTCCTCAACAAGACAGTGATATGGATATAACAACATTTGTTTAGATTAACTACACGGTGAAAAGTGAATATAACAGCTCGTGCTCCAAGACCACAAGACAAGACAGCAACGTTGCAACGACTTCCTACTAGAGCTATGGAATAAAATTTGGGATCTACCTAACCCCTCTCCCCCCCAAAAAAAAAAAAAAAAAAAAAAAAACTGAAAATCTTCCCATGGAGCTTATGTCAAGATACAATACCGACAAAGGAAAATCTGTTCAAGAGAAGAATATTACTCGACCCTTCATGCCCTCTATGCTCAAAACATCCAGAGACCGTTGAACACCTGCTTTTCTTCTGCAAATGGACTTGAAATGTTTGGTCAAACCCACACCTCAACCTCAACAACAGCACAAGGATAGCAACTAGAATGGACAAGTGGTTGGCAAAATTTTTTGAAGCAAGACCGAACTCATCAGAAGAGGGATTAGTGGCGGAAGTGCTCTGGTAGATCTAATCAGAACAATTAAGTCTTCCATGGTAAGCCCCCACAACCGGACGGCATTGTTGAAGCAGCCCAAGCACAAAGCCAAAGTTTCAGCCGATGGAATCCACACACACGAAAAGGAAAAGCTAAGATGCGGCATCTACCTGCAAGATGGGAGGCACGGGACAACCAATCTTTGAAGCTGAATATCAACTACTCGTGGGTGGACGGAGAGATGCCAAGCTCGGTCGTAGGAATCTTGCGCAATTCAAACGGCGCACCGTTGATGGCTTTGCCAAGGAGATCCATGCTTCCTCACCGCTGCAAGCAGAAACCCTCGCTTTGTTGCACGGTTTGCAGCTGCTGAACTAGAGAAAAGAAGTTCACATGGGGGTTGGAATCTAGAGTGAAAGTGACAGTCTTCTGTTGGTGGAGTTAGTCATGGACCGAATAGAGGAGTCTTGGGCTGTGAAGGACTTAATTCAGGAGTGCAAGAAGCTCTTGGCCCAAACAACCTGTGTAAATTTAACCCATTGTCCTAGAGAAGCAAAACAAGCCGCAGATTAGGTTGCATAAGCCCACCGACTCGAAACAGTTCCCCCAACCTAGATGTCCGATCCCCACGGTGCCTTTGGAACATTTTATGTTTGGAACCCTATCTATCACATTTTTGTAATCCTCATTTTAATGAATGAATGAACGCACTATTTTAAACTAAAAAAAAAAAAAAAATTAGGATCCATATGATAGGTTTCAATTTTGTTTTTCCTGATAATTATCCCATTGTAAAGTCAAATCCTCCAAAAACCGTTCACTTCATGTTGTCAAGAGCTCTTTATGTGGGAATGGATTGGATTCCAATCTTGGGCTTGTGTAGTACAAGATGCACCAAGCCCCAATAGTATGTTGAAGCACGTCATGCGTCTGTAATTTAAGATACATTCAAATAACTCTTTTAATATGGCCAATTTAGTTCTAAATATTTTGACAATTTGCTAATATAGTCCATTCGGCCAACTTTTGCTAGAAATAATTGGCATGGTCGTCAAGCATCTTACGCAGCATAGCTAACACCTAACTGAAGCTAACATGGACAATTTGTGCAATTTTTGAATATTATATCTTAATTTTTTCCCTATTTTCCATATATCTTCTTTAATTTCTTTTATTTTTTAAATGAGATCGTGGATATCAAGCGAGGACATCGTGACCTTTGCCTAAGCCCTTCCGAAGATCCAAGCAAGGACTCGGGCCCTCGTTTAGGGTTGGTTGGCAACCTCGCCCACCCAAAGTTAGAGGAAAAATGAAAGAACAGAAGAAAAAATTTCAAAAAAAAGTCCAAAAGATTGCAAAACTTCATCATGTTAACGCCAATCATCCTACGTATTTACCGTGTCATGTAGTACAACTGGCACTAACTCGACTGACATATTAGCGATTTTTGACAAAAAATTACTGAAATGGCTAAATTGGCAAATCGTCAAAAAGTATAGGACTAAATTGGCACAACCTTTGATTAAAAACATTAGCACAATTGAAAGGTTTATGACTAAATTGGCTGCCATACTATAGATTCAAGATTTTTTGGACAATTATTCTGAAAAATTTGACAGAATTTTGGCATTTTTTTTGTTGTTGGTGTTTTGGCACAGTTTGAGCATCCCCTCTTTCTCCATGTTCTTTCTATATATACTCTCAGTATTTCCATTAACAATCATTGCAACTCATGCATGATCCTCACTCTAATTGCTCCACATTTCCATGATTTCCTCTATTTCCATGATTAAAGTTACTCCTAAGGTAATTGCGTGTCATGCAATAATTGCCCCTTCATTCAAGATTCATCTATTATGTAATTGTTCTAGCACTTAACTCAAACAGTGCGAGGTACCCTTTCCTTATTATAATCGAAATGGCTAGCAACACACCTCAGATCAAAGTCATGCCACACCACCTCTAGGTGAAGTTAAACTAGATAAGCTCCAGATCGAAGTTGGGTCTGAAGTTCAGCCTATTATAACTAGAATTCTTATACCTTGTTGATAGTTGAAATCTCTCCTTAATATTTGGGCCATAAATGTTCATCATCAATCGGAGCTAAAGAATAATGTTGTGAAAATCTCTAAAAGGGCAATAATAAAAAAGTAAGAGTACCAATGATAGTTGTACGATAAGAACGGTAATTTTCATCTCTAATTTTACTAGTACTTTATCTTATTCGTTTCATATCATGCTTCCATTGAAGAAATTATTTCATCATTTTGACATCATGCATCACATGATTGATAAAGCTACTTTTGATTTTCAAAGTGAGCCAACTGACAAAGACCAAGTTAGTCTAGGTCGTCTTCACTTTTTGCTAGTGAGGGTTCATGTATTATTAGTTCATAACGAAAAATGTTAAGAACTATCATTTTCATTTCTCTGCTTTTATTAAATGCTTTATCTTACTGCATTTCATATCATATTTCCACCGTTGAAGTTGTTTCATGATGTTGATGGCGTGCGTCATGCATTTTGATAGAGCTACATGTGATCTTAAAGTGAACTGACAACAAAGACCAAGTTAGCCTTGGTTGTCTTCACTTTTTTGTTGGTGAGGGTTCACACATTATTCATTCATATTTAAAAATGTTAACTATCATTTTCATTTCTCTGCTTTTCTAACACTTTATCCTATTGCATTTCATATCATTTTTCCATCGATGAAATTGTTTCATCATTTTGATGGCATGTATCACACGATTGATATAGCTACTTTTTATCTTTAAAGTGAGCTGATCGACAAAGACCAAGTTCATCTTAGTCGTCTTCATTTTTTTTGCTAGTAAGGGTTCATGCATTTATATTGGAAAAAGTTGACAACCATCATTTTCATTTATATGATTTACTAACACTTCATTTTACTACATTTCATACCAAATTTCTACTGATGCAATTGTTTCATCCCTTTGATGGCATGCATCACACGATTGATAAAGCTACTTTTGACCTTTAAAGTGAGCTGACCGACAAAGACCAAGTTAGTCTTGGTCGTCTTCACTTTATTGCTAGCAAATTCATACATTATTGGTTCATAATGAAAACCTCCGCTCAGTTCCAGCCACACAGTCATAGACCTAGATCCATCTTTTTCTTAAGAGAGAGAGAGAGAGACTTTTCTTTTTGGGTCTCACTCAATTATCTATCGTGTACAGTAGGTGCACGGTATTGCCACACGCATAAAAGATAACAAAGTAGAAATTTGCACCCCCTAATATAGAGATAATTACATATCGCATCTGCCCAACTTACTCTTTACATCCTAAGTCTCACGTCTTTACATTTGTCTGTCATGGTGACCACCTACGATACTTTTGCTGAGTTGAAGACATCCGTAGATAAGAGCAACAAAGATAAAGTAATAAATAGAGCGTGTGACTAAGAGAGTGCTAACGATCTCATAATAGTGACGATATAATTTGATAGAGATTATAAGTTCTCTAGACTATAAAGCCATTGTTATCACGCAACTGAACACTATTTACACGTCTCTCCTCTCAGTTGTATAGTGTCTTGTCTCTACCCTCTAGTGATGCCAAGCGATTGTTGAATCCATGAGATAACCACCACCACTAGTCACGAGGTTAGATCGACTGTTCATCCCCAATCTCTCGCTTGCACATGCTTCTGGTTGACAAATCCATTAAAATCCTGTATTTCGGCACTTTTTTTTTTTTTTTGCTTTTGATAAAGTATATGATTTTTTTTCCAATGTTGAGCGAAATTTCAATTGCTACTTCATTTTTTTCTTTTTGTGAATAATGCCAGCTTTTACATGTTACAGTGGACAACACGCCGAAATAAGAAGGGAACAAAATTATCCTTCCCATAGTTATGACAATTTTAAGCTTAAGACTTGGCTCTATAGAGATGTGTTTCTAACACACGAGAAGCAATTTCTCTAAGAAGTCAAGGTGGGACAAGATGCTCTTACCCAAATAGAAGCAATTAAGTGATGGAACCTAAATGACCAAGGAGTGGCGAGATACTCTACCAAGTCATTCCTGAAATCATTGGCTTTTCTCTAGATGAAAAGAGAAAAATTCATTAGAGAGAGATAATAGTTAACAAAAAAATGAAAGAAAATATATCAACACAATGAAACAAAAAGATAAGTGCATAAACCTTAAGCACTGACAAATTAATAAAGGGTTTGTATGATTTGTAGAGTAATACATGTGAGGTAGTTTGTTGATTATTCATTGATTTAGTAGTAGGATTCAGACATAAAGAATATTTATGTTGATAGAATTTTTATTTGGTCTACTATCTCATCGCAAAGGTCGAGGGTTCAAACCCTCTTGTTGCTAAAGTGTCTGAAGTGGGGGGTCCTGGGCTAGCCTCTCCCGAGGTTTACGTCTAAATAGCGACTTGTAGTGAAGCCCAACGGTGTCACCAGGCACTAGAGGGTCGTGTGATCCCCAAAGGGTGATCTCCGGCGGTTCCTCGATTAAAAAAAAAAAGAATTATTTACGCTTTAATGTATAATTAACATGTTGAAAGTTTCTACTACATAGCTATCTTGAAACACACATGTCACATGTTCAATGTTAAATCCGTTGGAAAAATTTACATTGGTATTAAAATAATTATAATCCTTAGTGAATTAGGCATATGCTCATTCAACATTGATATATATAAAATATGAATGGAAATGAGAATGTCGTGAACTCAAAGGTTTCAGATATAAGCTTTGTCTTAAGCAAGAAAAGAACTTTCGTGTATGAGATATGAGATATCATTCTATACATGAAGTAGAGCTTAGTAAAATTTAATGTGATTGCAGGATTTATTCAATTTTAAAAAGAAGATGAAATGCAAAATACTTACTAGACATACTATTTAATAACAAACACCATCTAAATTACTACCGAAAATACAAAGAAATGTGTCTATTAGAATAGACTATCTTGAGAAGAGGTGTCTGCATTTATTTTATTTAAAAAATATATTCATCTCTACTGAGCTTGTTTCCTATATTTGTCAAATTATATTTGGTGGTTGGTGCTACTAGAGGGTGAGATGAAAAGAGAACATATGAGAAAGAATTTTGTTACACTTCTAACAATTTATCGATGCTTATCTTTAATTGTGTTTCTTTTGCAATTAGCAAAGAGTACTGAAAATTGCTGTTTTTGTGACAAGGGTCTTTCTAGTTCCCCCCTTGTTTATGTTGTCTGAGGTGCTCTGTCACGCAATAGATAACATATCTGAATTCTGCATTATGCCATCTGAGAGATCTTATATTGGGCAAGCTTATCCTTTTGTCGGTATTCCTCATGCTAGGATGCTTCTGCCTCTTAACCTGGCAGCGGCAGAAGGGCCCGTTCATGTAAATGCTAGGCAGTATCACGAGATTTCGAGACGAAGACAAGCACGTGCTAAGCTTGAAAAGCAAACATCAAAGTTAGAAAAGTGAATTGCCTTTTTTATGCATGTTGATTTGGAAGCTCCTTCCGGACTTTGCCAGTTATAAAAATTAATTATAAAGCTCTTTTTTTTTTTTTTTGAAGGTGTTCTGCTTGTGTTTGCTTCCATAGCCACATGCTATACTGTCATTAGATGCTTTTTTAGGAAATTCTATTTTGTGGGAAATAGTCTGACTACAACCCCATTTGGTTCGGCTTTGGGAATGAGCTTTGGAATTCTAAAGTCCATTGGTCAAATGTAAACGTGTTTGGTTTGATTTTTGGGGCAACTTTGGCAAGATGCAATTGCATCTCCAAAGGACTCTAAGGGCCCTTAGTTCAAAGCAGGTCTAGAGGTCCTTTGGGAACTTACATTTTCTAAATGCAAGTTTCGGTTACTGTTCATCTTCTCCGATGGAGAAGCCGGTCGGAGGTCAACGATCGCCGGCCAAGGGGTCGCACGTGCCGGCGACCGCCGCCCCGAGGGTCGCTCGACCCCAACAACCGTCGTCGGACCTTAGGCGGCCGCTTGGGTTGCGCTTAGGCGATCGTCGCCTGGGTCGCCCGACCCCGGCGACTGTCTAGGGGCCAGATCTAGCCATCCGGCCACCAAATCCGATGGTTCGGTGGCGGACTTCAAAAAAAAATATACAATTTTTTTGTTTTTTAATTTAATAAAATTTATTTACAAATGTAAATTTTACCAAACGATATTTTGGCCAAAGTTGTTTCTCAATGTAAGTTTTACCAAACTTTATTTGCATTTTGGAAAACCCCATTCACCCAAAGGTATTTGCATTTTTGCAAATGCATTCCCCAAAAGCCGAATCAAATGGGCCCTACATGCTCCATCTTTGTTACAGCTTTTGTAGCTATCTCAGCATTTAATTCATTGGGGATAAACTTAATTGATATCTATTCTTTGCTCGTTCTCTGATATGGTGTCGTTCCTCTCCCTTGTCTTGGTTTAATTGGATCTACAGCCATATCTTCATGAGTCGCGGCATCAGCTGCCATGAGAAGAGCCGAGAGGAAGTGGAGGCCTGTTTCTTGATCCACGTAAAATCAATGCTTCGAATGATGTAGCTGAAGAGAATGGCACAAATTCTGTTCATGCTTTATCTCCCAATCTGCCGTTCATTGGGCTCTGTTTGGCACCTGACTCCTCTGAAATCTGGAATTCATCTAGTAGTCACATGACTGGAAGGTCGGTGGTGTCAATAGTTCAATGTGATCGAGTTTTCAAGAAATCCAAACCGAACCAAATTATAGGGGTGAGCGGCTGAATCAAACCAAATCGCAATCTGAACTGAATACGACCCAAATGAAATTCGATTTGGTTTAGTTTTCTTCTTCTTTCTTTTTCTTTTTTTTTTTTTATGAGAAAAACTGTTGACAAGAATGCATTTTAGTCTCTAAGCGAGCAATTACCCTTAAAAATATTTTTTTCCCTAAAAAAAATGAATATATGTAAAAGCTATGTATGTGCTTCTTCTTTTATCTAGTTTCCTCTGGCTCATGAATTACTGTTCTTAACGAGAAATTTTCATACATGATAGTAGTATATATACTAGACTGAATTTTGGTATGGAAATAAATATGAGTTACATGTGAATCTTGCTCCACTAAATCTGACAACCTGATTGACCTTTAGCAAATGTATTAGCCACTTGAAATACTTGCTCATGTTGGTCCATGCTGCTTTTATTTACCGTCCTTGGAATTCAATCATTTATCCATCACGTCATGTCTGTACTCATTTGTGGAATTTATAGTTCATCTTTATCATTTCGTACATAGTGGACTAGTCCATTCTTAACTATTCCAAAACCTAATGAATATGTGGCCTCTTTCTCCATTATTTGTGTACCTCCTCCACTTTTTTATGGGGCCATCGACAATGGTCGGCAGATAACTTACAAAATCGAAATGCTTGAGGATGTAACTCAACTAATATCAAGATAAGCATCAAGACCAAATGAATCTTCATTCGACAGATCAATCAAATCAGTACTTTTAAAAGCTCGATTGTTTAATGACGATGCTATGAAGGACTGACTCAATGTTTACTCTTAATAGGCGTGAAGGACGAGGGAGACCGCCGTAAGTAAATGAATAAAGAGGGAGGTTCGTCACTTGCATTACATTGCTTAACCTTGACTTGTTCATGCTATCATCCACGGCCATTTAAATGTTTTATAAACTAAATTTTTATATTGCATTGAAGAATTTTCCTTTTTGTCAATGTTTGCGACAGGAACGGTGCATGAATCGATGGTAATTTTGATTATCTTTTTGATACCTGTAAAAAGTCTAGTTTCCTACGATATGCACGCAACTTAAGATTTTCTTTCGAAGTACAAAAGACACAGCGAAATAGGAGTTTCCTTCTTCATTTTCATTTCGATATACTACTATATTCTTTTTCATATTTTAATTAATTAAGCCAATAAATTGATATGTTACAGGTTAGTTAAAATTTATTTACTTGACTATTTAGCTATAGTGATGGATGGTGACAATTGATTAAGTGACACTTTTCATCAATCAAATGCGATTTTGTATTTCAAATGCTGGTACAAGCCTAATTTGAAGCCGTTGGATTTAAATCAATCCATGGCAAATCTAACAAACTGGCGATTCCAAAAACAAACCAAAACTTTTTCTCTAGTTTTAGCTCGACCACAAAGTGATCAAACTTCTGCAAAACAATTTTTCAAGATGGATCGAGGGTTAAGGTGTGTTTAAAAGGCATGCCAGCTTTTGAGACCAAAATGTGAGATAGAAAATGTTACTTCAACCTAAATGATAGGGAAACTAAAGCATGTGAAAAGTAAAGTGTGAAGATTAAAATTGAAGGAAACCGAAAGGAAAGTTCTGAAATCAAAGGAAAATTAGAGCGGTGACCATTGAAATTAAAATTAAAGTGCAAGCACTGTAAAAGAAATCACTAAGAAACTTCATTGAAATTGAGATATCCTCAATGTTACAAACACATTGATGCTAATTTGCAAACATTGAAATGAAAGCTACACCATTATTTAAAATGCATATGAAGAATAACAACCTTAAAAACTAAAAAATGAAATTGAAAGACGTTAGTTCAATATAGAAAATGCTTCAAAGGAAAATTTAGCAGAGTTTTGGCAGAGCTTGAGCGACCCTCTCTCTCCGTGTCCTTTCTATTTATACTCCTGGGATTACCTTCAAGGGTTATCAAATTCATGTGTGACCCTCCTCTCTAGCCGCGAGTGCGGGACACCTGAAGTGCCATAACTTGGCACGCCGGGACACTTAAGTGCCATAACTTTAAAATGGTACACTTAAGTGCCATCATCGGAGTAAAATGGGACACTTAAGTGCCACTCCGGCGAAAATCCGGCCAAATGGCTGATGTGGCAATTTTCTCAAGAAGTTTAGTCCAAAACGGCGTCGTTTTGCACGCCGACGTGGCGGAGAAAACGCAAAACGACGCCGTTTCGTATCTACGTGTAAATAATAATATAAAAATTAATTAAATTATAAAGTATTCAAAAAATTAAAAAAAAGAGAAAAATTAAAAAAATTAAGAAAAATTTAAAAGTTTTAAAAATTAAGAAAAATTAAAAAAGGGGGGAGGTCGAACGGGCGGGCCGAGGGCTGAGCCCTCGCCGCCGTTGCCTCCCGCCGTCGCCGGAAGGGCCGGCGACGGAGGGGGAGGGTCGGCCGGGGTCGCCCCCCGGCCGATCGGACGGCGAGGGTCGCGACCCCCGCCCGGATCTCGGACGAGGGTCGTGGCCCTCGCCACGATCCGGCGAGGGCTCGTAGCCCTCGCCGCCGTCGGTCGGCCGGCGACCCCGCCGACCCTCCCCCTCCGTCGCCGGCCCTTCCCGGCGACGGCGGGGAGGCGCGGTGGTGAGGGCTCGGCCCTCCCGCCCCCGACCTCCCCCTTTTTTAATTTTTTAAAATTTTCTTATTTTTTTAAATTTTTAAATTTTTTTAAATTTTTTAAATTTTTTTTAATTTTTAAAATTTTCTTTTTTTTTTTAATTTTTTTAATTTTTTAAAATTAAAATTTTTAAAATTTTCTTTTTTTAATTTTTTTTTTTTAATTTTTTAAAATTAAAATTTTTAAAATTTTCTTTTTTTTTTTAAAAATTTTTATGCGATTTGGAGCTCCGGCGAGCCATGTAGGCAAAAAAATAATAATAAAATATTGCCACGTAGGATTTCCGGCAAGGGTCGCCGGAGGTGGCACTTAAGTGTCCCACTCGAAAAAAAAAAAAAAGTGGCACTTAAGTGTACCGTTTTGAAGTTATGGCACCTAGTGTCCGGCGTGCACAAGTTATGGCACTTGTGGTGGACTTCGCCCTCTAGCCGCTTTATATTTCCAAGATTTGCTCTATTTTCACGATTTTAGTAACTCCTAAGGCAATCGTGTGTCCCGTAATAAATTGCACTTTCATTTGTGATTTAATCTAATTATGTAACCATTCAAGCACTTAATTCAAATGGGTCCAGGTACTCGTTTCCTTAGTACGATCGAAATGATAGCCTATACACCTCAAATCCATGTGAGGTCAAAAAATTTCCAGATGAAGTTAAACCGGATAAGCTCCATATCGAAGTTGGGCTTAATATGACTTGACTCCTCATAATTAGCTCTGCTCTCCTAACTCATATAGATAATTGAATCACTCTTCGGCATCTCGGCCATAAATTATCACCAACAGAAGCTAAAGAATAATGTTGTAAAAATTTCTAGAAGAGGCGGTGCTGAAAAATTAAGAGCACCAATGAGAGTAGTGGTAGTATATTAAGAACTATCATTTTCATTTCTCTGCTTTACTAACAATTTATCTTACTGCATTTCATGCTATATTTCCACCAATGAAAATGTTTCATCACGCGATTGATAAAGCTACTTTTAATCTTTAAAATGAGCCGACCAACAAAGACCAAGTTAGTCTTGGTCGTCTTCACTTCTAGTGAGGGTTCACACATTATTAGTTTGTATCGAAAACTTCCACTCAATTCTAGCCCCATAGACCCTCCTTTTTCTTTAGAGAGAGACTTTTTTTTTTTTCGGTCTCACTCAATCTATTATGTACAGTAAGTGCATAGTAGGTGCACAGTGTTGCTACACGCATAAAAGATTGGAAAAAAAAAAAAAGAAATTTGCACCCCTAATATGGACATAATTACAGATCCCATCCCCTGTATTTCCCAAGTTACTCTTTACATCCTGAAACTAATATCTTTGCATTTAAATTTTCTACGTGTATTGGAATGCGCGGTGATTTTGTTGGGATTATAGGGGGTGGTTGGTTTAGTCTTCGCTCTCCACCTGAAGACATTATATAATTTCTATGGACTGCGTGGTGATTTTTCTTTTCATTTATTTCTTGTGTTTGGGTTTAAAAAAGCTTTGGAATGCCAAGTGAGTCTCTATAGAGCCTAATATGTAGTACATTGCAGAAAAGTAAAAGACTAATGAGAGCATATACTGGAAACCAGAGTTCTGTTTGTTGGATGAAAAGAGGTTTTGGTTCCCTCGTAGTTCATTCTACGTCTCACAAAGTCAGTGGCCAAATTAAGAACCATCCCAAAATTGAGGATTACAATACCACGTGACCCGCTCCTCTTTATTTGCCGTTGATACGCATGACCTTTTACATCCATAAAAAATTACATTAAAAGGGAACGCACGATCTTTCAGTTTAGAGGAACCAAACGACATGGCGTGTTGATTGGAAGGAAACAGCGCAGGCGTTTGGCAGTGAATGTCTTTATTTCCCAGGGAGTCTTTAAAAATTTCCCTATCTTGTTAAAAAGTCTTGGACAGCTTCACCGGTGTCCACTTGCTAATGCACAACTTTAGGTGGGAAGGAGTTTTGCTAACATAATAATTGTTGGATTACTTCTTGTGAGAATAACAACTTATTGTGAGTCCCAAATTCTTGAAAGAGTGAATCTCATAATAATCTATAATTATCTGTTATTTGGTTTTTTTTGTACTCTTAAGTACAAAGTGCAATTAAGTCCTTAATCTTTCAATTGGCTCTATAAGTCCAAAACCTTCTTCAAAAAGTGCGATAAAATATTTCAACAAATAATACCTAAAATTGCCCACACATCACTCAAAAAAATGGCATCATCCTTAAATTGCACTGTTCAACCTAATTTTAGGAGTTAATTGTAATTCTTTTTTTTAAATAAATGTCGTGTACTTAATTGAACCAATGATTATGACTCGATTGCACTTGTTGCTAAAGGCTATGGACTTGATTAAACCACTTGAATGGGTCATAATTTAATTGCATTACATACATAAGATTTAGTATTTGTGGTGCGACTTTACCCCTCAAGGAAGCATCCTCAAAAATACCAGAAAGTGACGGAACTGGACTAAAGTTACGCGTATAGTACATGAATGTTCTTGCCTTTTTCCGCTTAAATAGCAATATTAAGGGACTCAGCCCGTATCCCCCTTCTCCGTAGATTTTGGTCCCAGCATATACGGAACGTGAAAATCATGTCCAAGTCGGTGTTTCAAATTCCTTTGCTTCTGGTTTCCCTCACGGTACAAGCATCAGGAGCTGCACCTCGACATACAAGGATTGGCTGTAAAGAAAAATGTGGAATCAGCACCATTCCATTCCCCTTCGGAATAGGAGCCGGTTGTTTCTTGAATAACTGTTACGAGATCAACTGCCAGAAAAACAACACGGTCATCCTAAATAAGATTGGATTGTGAGTTCTTAACATTTCACTCCCTGATTACCTTGGATCCGTGAACGGCATGATTAGCGTCCGTCTTCTTTTAGTTTACTCAAATGCAAGCTGCGGGGGTGACGGACGTGTGCAGATGAATTTGAAAGGAAGTCAATTTTTCTTCTCTTCGACTAGGAACGTCTTGATATCGGTGGGTTGCAACACCCTGGCGATAGTAAGTACTCCAGAATCAGCTGTTGCCGGTTGCAGGTTGAAATGTGCTGGAACGGATACCAACATTAGCCGGTCTAGTGCTTGTTCTGGAGGAATGATTGCAGCCGGACTACACTCCCCTTTAACACCTTCAGGGCTTTAGTATGGATTTTAAAGTAAAAGGTGAACATCAGGGGTGCAAGCACGCTTTCTTGAGGTCTGACTTTACAGGTTTATATCATTTGAAATTGAATGAGGCCGTTCTAGGGGTGCTGGAACGGGGGATTGCGAACAACACTGACTATGGACGTGACTTAGTTGCAGGATCGCGTACTAAGTTGGGTCCCTGTGACTCCGGCATGGTCAAAGAGCCAACCCGTCTCGCAGGATTGCGGAAAAGGGTGATAACTCTTAACACTAAGAGAACAATTTCGAGATTGAGATGGGCGACTCAAATTATGCAATTGTAATCGGAGTGGTATTCATCTCAATACCAAATCTAATGTCATTAACAGGGTCCTCGACAAAGGATTCTGAAAACTGATCTATGTTGATGACGCTCCATTCTTTCTCAAAACAAAATGACGACAAACTTATGTCCCCAGCAATGGGAAAAATTACACTCGGCTTCTTAGATTGATGTACTCTACCCATCAAGCTTTGATATTCCTATCCTCGGGGAAGCATCCCCAGAGATGCTAGGAAGTAACAGAGCTGGAAAAATTATGTGTACAATACATGAAAATTAAGGAAACCAGCCATAGCCCCTTTCTCCATAGGTTTAAGTCCATCAACTTACCAGACGTGAAAATCATGTCCTTCGTTGCGGGGGAGACTCCTCATGGTCACAATGTGCAACTTTTTGTGACTTAACGTTCTTTAGATATTGGCCAAAAATTTTCTTTGGGTTAAAATATTAAGCAAGACTTAATCTTTATATTAAAAAAAAAAAAAATAGGGAGAGAATCACTCAAAAGTCCTAAACTTATTGCGATTGTGCCAATTTAATCCATTCAGACAATTTTCACCAGCGAACACTAACGTGGACAATTTATAATAATATTTTTTGATTTTTTTATTAATTTTTATTTTTCCTTTTTGTCCTTTTCTTTTTTTCTCTTCTTTCTTCTTTTGCTTCTTTTCCCATGGTGGCCGGCGAGGCTTGCTAGCCACTAGGCGAGGACCGCAAGTGAGGCGGCTTTGCCTAGATCCAAGCAAGGGCCGAGGTCCTCATTAGCAGTCGCCAAGGGCTTCATGGCCATTGCCTAGTGGTCGGCAAGCCTCACTAGAGCCTCATTGGCCACTGTGGAGGAAAAAAGCAAAAGAAGGAAGAAAAGGAAAAAGGAAAATAAAAAATTCAAAAAAATTCAAAAAAATAAAATATTATTAAATATTATCAATGTCAATGCTGACCAGTTAAAATTGGCTGGATGGATCAAAACTAGCACAATTACAAAAGATTTGGAATTGAATTGGCAAAAAGAAATGTTTAGGATTCATTTGGTATAATTGTAATAGGTTTAGAATTTTTTTGGTAATTTTCCCAAAAAATAGGCTCTCTTGTCTCTCTGTCCCCTCATCACTGAAAATAAAAAATAAAAATGCCAAGGGTTCAGAATAATTTATGCAGTATGATCCAAAGCATTAGCAAATTAATTAGAGTATTTTAAAGCAAAAATCATTTTAGTTTTCTTCAATCTAAGTGCATGGGACACAACGTCTTCCATTGTGGAAGCGAAAAAACATGCCACGTGATTCACGTTCATCTTCTACTTTTTTCTGGAGGGCCGCCAACAATATTCCCAAGTGCTGTTATGGATGGCTTGCGCAAATAAAGTTTTGGGCTTGTTCCACGATGTACCGCACTCGAGAAAAATGAAAGTGATTTTTGCTTCAACAATGAGAGATACGACACTCCAACATCGCACCACGATTAAAGAAATTAGAAAGCAATCACTTTCACTTTAATAAAAGTGAGCTTTGCTTTCACTTTTCTAGATTGAAAAGATGCCAACACCCATTTCATTAGTTGTAGGATAAATTAGTCCGATGATTTTGCCATTCAAAAAGAGATTTTTGTTGTGAAAAGCGGTTTTCCTTCTCAAAAAGGAGAGGAAAAAAAAAAGTTGGAACATGAGAGCTAGGTCATCGAAAGTTGTTTCATTTGAGACAACGATTTGAATGTGTTCATCTTGATAGAGCAAAAATTATTAAACTAATACTTACTCCAAAAAATTATTGAATGGATATAACTCTGCTTCCTGGCGTTAAAAATTATCGAGTAGAATCATTTTTTTTTCTTTGCTCAGTTTTAATGTGTTTAAAGGGATCTACAACAAAAGATCTTGAAGAGCCACCCATCTAGATAATGTTCCCAGTTTTTCTCATGAAAAAAAAAAACGATGACTAAATTATCTAACAAACAATTGGAGAAGTCACAATTGGCTACTTTAATTAGTGTTCTCCACCTATGAAGCTTTGACATTTCTGTTCTTAAGGAAAGGCGGACAAGAAGTCCAAAATCTTGTATATCGAATACAATCAAGTCTTAAATTCAATTAAGTCCCAAACCTTCTTCAAAAGTGCAATTGAATCTTTTTAATGAACAATATCTAAAATTGTTTCATGTCACTGAAAAAGTATTTATAAATTGCACTTTTCAACATAATTTTAGGATTTAATTGCATTTTTCAATAAAGGTAGAGGAATTAATTTAATCAGTTGAAAAGTAAAGTACTTAAACTGCATTGTTTGCTAAAGGTTCAGGACTTGATCGAAACAATTTAAAAATTTAGGATTGAATTACATCCATATAAGATTTCGGACATTTAAGACTAGTAATGCAATTTCTTTCCCTAAGGGAAACCTCTCAGAGATATTAAGAAGTAACAGATGGAATAAAGTTATGCGTACGGTACATGAGAGATTTCCCTTTTCCACTTCAACAAGAATATAAAGGGACTCCGCCCATACCTGCTTTCTCCATTAATTTTTGGTCCATGCACTTACGAAAGTTGAAAATCATGTCGACCTCAGTGTTTCAAATTCTTCTGTTTCTGGTTTCCCTCACGTTACAAGCATCAGGTGCTGCACCTGGACTTGCGAAGCCTAACTGTGCTGAAACATGCGGGGACGTCACCATTCCCTTCCCCTTCGGAATAGGAGCCAAGTGTTTCTTGGATGAATGGTACCAGATCGTCTGCCAACAAAACAACACGGTTCCCATTCTGAAGAAGATTGGATTGCGAGTTCTCAACATTTCACTCCCCGATGGAGACGTGGATGGCATGATTAACGTTAGTCTTCCTGTAATTTACTCAAATGCAAGCTGCGGGGGTGACGGACGTGCTGCGCGGGTAAGCTTGGAAGGAAGTCAATTTGTCTTCTCCCGGACAAGGAATGTCTTTACATTGGTCGGTTGCAACACCCTGGCCACAGTGGATACCACAAATTCAGCTGTTGTCGGTTGCAGGTCGAGATGTGCTGGAACCAACACCAGCATTAGCAGGAATGGTGATTGTTCCGGGAGGGATGGCTGCTGCCAGACTATGCTCCCTCGTAACCTTCAGGGCTTTAGTGTGGATTTCAAAGAAGAAGGTGGACATGAGGGGTGCAAGTACGCTTTCTTGAGGTCTGACTTTACAAGCTTATATGATCTGAAAGTGAACAAGACGGTTCCAGCGGTGCTGGAATGGGGGATTGCGAACGATACTTACTATGGACGCGAGCTTACCAGGCAGTCAGAGACTTCTTATCCTTCCATATGTCGCGCACACAGCGTTGACAACAGTGAAATGCTATTTACACAGTGCTATTGCACACAGGAGTATGGTGGTAACCCATATCTTATGGAAGGATGCAAAGGTAACCTATTCAATGCTATCACGTTCTATATTTTTTATTTTGATATATACTAGGGAATGTGCTTTCACATTCCGTATTTAGGGGCATCATACAGTGAAGCGGTTTATTCATTTCCAGATTTTTCTGAGAAGAATGCATTCACACTGTGTAATGATTGCATACATGCTTTTCTACCTTCTTTTTGTTAGTTTTTCTGCCCAAGATTACACAAAGTGAATGCACTTTCGAACAAAATCGATCAAATTACATTGATAATAATTTACTGGAATTACAGGTGAACAGGACAGTCCTTTAGTTACAAGTACAATATTTTAGCCATGGAATTAACAATTTATGAGGAAATGCAACCTACTAGTTTCCGTAATTTTACTCAAGGAGATCGGTTTCGCTGTTAATATATTTGCTTCTGGTTTCACAACGATCAGGAGCTGCACCTGAACCATCAGGAGCACCACCTCCAAGCCATTACTGTGCTGAAACATGCGGGAACGTCACCATTCCCTTCCCCTTCGGAATACGAGCCGAGTGTTTCTTGGATATCTGGTACCAGATCGTCTGCCAACAAAACAACATGGTTCCCATTATGAAGAAGATTGGATTGCGAGTTCTCAACATTTCACTCCCTGATGAAGACGTGAATAGCGGCATGATTAACGTTAGTCTTCCTGTGATTTACTCAGATGCAAGGTGCGGGGGTGACGGACGTGGTGCAATGGTAAGCTTAAAAGGAAGTCAATTTGTCTTCTCCCAGAAATGGAACATCTTTACAGTAGTCGGCTGCGACACTCTAGTGACAGGGAATAGTACAGAATCAGCTGTTTTCGGATGCCGGTCGAAATGTGCCGGAACCAACTTCACCATTAGCAAGGATAGTGCTTGTTCCGGGAGGGACGGATGCTGCCAGAGTTTGCTCCCCTTGAACCTGCAGGATTTTGGTGTGAATTTCGAAGAAGAAGGTGGACATGGGGGGTGCAAGTACGCTTTCTTTAGGTCTGATTTTACAGGTGTTTATGATTTGAGATTGAGTGATACGGTTCCAGTGGTGTTGGAATGGGGGATTGCAAACGATACCAACTATGCAATTGACCGTATCCGGCAAGGTTACTACGATGATTCTTTCCACTGTATAAGTGTAGAAAATTCGGCCCGTAGAGGAAGTGGAAGTATATATGATTGATATGGAAGCTACAGCTTCAATAATGGTGAAATGCTATTTATGGAGTGCCATTGCACTAGGGGGTATCGTGGTAACGCCTATGTTGATGGAGGATGCAAAGGTAACATATTTCATGCTATCACATTGGGAATTTAAGTGCACCATACAGCAAAGTGGCTTGTTCATTCCTAGATTTTTCTCTAAAAAGAATTCATTCACGCTATTTAATGATCACATATATGATTTTATTTTTTATTTTTTGCCCAAGAATGCACAAAGCGAATGCACTTTTAAACAAAATTGAACTTATTATATTGATAAAAATTTACTAGAAATAAAGGGGAACAGGACAGTCCTTTTGTTACAAGCACGATATTTTAGCCCTAGAATTAGCAATTTTATGAGGAAATGCGACCTACTAGCCTCCTTAATTTTGCTCAGGATGATGGTTTTTGCTGCTAATATATTTATGATACCATTTGTCATCAGCCGAATGTGATCCAAAGCGGTGCCCCGGGACTTGTGTGTACAAACGGGGCTCCTTTCGCTGCGTCGGTGGTGGAAAGACCAAGTTCATTCTTATTGGTAAGCAGATCTTTTAACCTAGAATTTTAGACCGCTTCATTCTGGAGAATTGCTAGAAAAAGAACAGCATAGCATAAATTATGTTCAGAAAAGTACATAAATAAGATTTACATTACCCTTCGTTCTAACATGATTGCTTGGTAATGATTATAGATAAGTTTCCATCAATAGTATCTATCAGGACAACCTCAAAACTTTCTTCGTGCACGAATACTTATATTTGATGGCTAAGACAGCACTTAGAACTTTTCTAATGTTGCCGCTTCAGATCTATCAAAAGATGACCAAGGTTCCTACTTACTCTTGTCGTATTTGAATTGGAATTATTACAATCATAATCAAGATGAATGCTGGTAGGAATATTTTCACTTTCATCAATGGTTTTCTCATTTCCTAGTAAGGAAGATTAGTTGTACAATCCAGATGTATGTATAAAAATATCACTTGATGGAACTTAGCAGGAGACAAATTAATTATTCAAGATTGTTAAGAAAAATCCACATGAAAGGAGCTCAGGTTAATCACTCTTATATGATTTCCTCTTAATGAGATTCACTAAAATATTTTATGATAAGACCTTATAGATAAAAGAAGGGTGCATTTTTTGGACTTTTGCCCCTTAATTTTTTGTAATGCAGGGGTTGGGGCAAGCCTTGGGGCACTACTTTTGTGTCTTGTCTTTGGGGGCTGTACAAATACATCAAGAAGAGAAAAGAAATCAAGCTTAAAGAGAAGAACTTCACACGTAATGGCGGTCTTTTGTCGGAAAGTGAGCTATCTTCTGAAGGCCATGTTAAGAAAAACAAATTGTTCAACTCCAAGGATCTAGAAAAGGCTACTAACAATTTCAACGAGGATAGGATACTTGGGCGAGGTGGACAGGGTACCGTTTACAAAGGAATGTTAACAGATGGAAAAATAGTTGCTATTAAGAAATCAAAAGCAATAGACGAGGGCAAAGTCGAACAATTTATAAATGAAGTCATCATTCTCTCACAGATCAACCATAGGAATATCGTTAAGCTATTGGGGTGTTGCTTGGAGACAGAAGTCCCACTTTTAGTATACGAGTTTATACCAAATGGGACTCTATACCAATATTTGCATGACCCAAAGGAAGAGTATCATGGGACACATGCCTATGATTTGCAACTGAAATTGCAAGAGCCTTATTCTACTTGCATTCAGCAGCCTCAATTCCCATTTATCATCGAGACATCAAGTCCACTAATATCCTCTTGGATGAGAAATATCGGGCCAAAGTGGCAGATTTTGGTACTTCCAAGTCTGTTTCCCTCGATCAAACTCATGTAACCACGTTGGTGCAAGGGACTTTTGGCTACCTAGATCCCGAGTATTTCCAATCAAGTCAATTTACAGACAAAAGCAATGTGTATAGCTTCGGAGTTGTTCTTGTTGAACTCTTAACGGGACAAGAGCCAATCTCGTCGCTAAGGGAACAAGAAGGCAGAAGCCTTGCGACCTATTTCATAATTTCGATGGAAGAAAATCGGTTGTTCAACATTGTAGATGCTCAAGTTTTGAAAGAAGGTAAGAAGGAAGAGATTGCATCAATTGCTAACCTTGCAAAAAGATGCTTGAACTTGAATGGGAGGAACCGGCCTACAATGAAAGTGTTGGGATTATCGGATTCCCAAAAACCGGATTCGACACTAAATCGAACCCCTAAAAACGAATGCGGAAGACAAGCCCGGGAAAAACATGTATCACCGATCCTAAAGCACACCACGGAATTGAGCGTACCTTGTTAGCCACAGATTAAACACCGACGCCGATAAGAGGAAAAGAAAAACGATCCTGTTCGATCCGATGACGTCGATTAGCCTTGAAGGGAAGACGGCGTCGCCTTAAGCTTTTGGTTTTCTTTTGGAGGGAGAGAGGAGAGACGAACATACGTTGAAAATGCCAAAAGGTGTCTTCGTCTCTCTCTTTCCTCCCTTATATACGTTCTCTCAAAAATAGAAACGTACCCCTTCATCATATCCCTCCATCCATGGGCCCTAATCCTGTGGGCCGGGCTTTCAGGCCCAACATGGGCGGACGGGCCTTAAGCCCATCACATAAAACCATCATCTCCCATTCGCACATGGTGGGCCGAACAAGATTCTCTTTACCTCTCTTCAACATTCATACCGGTGAATAATCCGTGCGACCAGCATACTTTGAGGCTCGTTGCTATACATCTGTTAGGAATATATAACAGCTCATAATGGGCATCACACTTTGAGTAGATTTTGTATGCAGTACCCTAGATCGATCAATCACATTTATATCTCTCTTGATCTCTTTTAAACAATGAGTATATATATATATTGTATTCACAATTATAATTATCACAAAGATAGTCATAATTGGTCGACCAGTGAATACAAAAAAATGCAATGTGATTCTCCAAATTCGATCTTCCTCTTCCCTTCAAACTCTCAATTTCAGTTCAGCTTGCTTTTCTAGAAATGCCCCATTAGATCGAATCAATTCATGACCATTGGTAACATCCTAAGATAGCAAATACTAAATAGAAATCTTGATAATAAGTAAGAGTCCTGAGGGCACTAAAATTGAGGAACTCTTTTCCTCAAGAGTCTCACACGGCATAAAAGTTGAGATCAAACTTTTGCCACTCTTATTGGTCGTCTCATACATACGTAGTATGAAATACGTATTACGGTATTAACTCCTTTCCCATGGAGCGCATGTCTACACCTTTCAATACCGTACAGATGATAGTTCAGACATACCCAATGTGTAACTTGAGTTCACGTATCTACTCTTCACAAAATTCATCAGAACTCACATCTGGCATCTTAGACAGATAAAGTAAAATATGTGGGATATTCTACTTTCGGACATAGTAAGTATTATGTCCTCATCTTAACACTCAGTTAAGGCGACACACGTATTTTAAGCTTGAGCTCTCGATTATCACCTAGATAATAAGCTTAAAACCAGTCTCATCTCTATTTATCACACAGTAAGTAGAGGCGATTACCCGTGTGAGTGGGTCAATCTTATATCTGTCCGACATACTTTCTCAACTTAAAGTAATGCACTGAGCATTAAGATGCATAAAGATCAAACAAAGATTCATAGGCATTAACAATGAAAAAACACATGTTCATAAATGTGAACAAATCAGGGAAATTACAATCCAAGTACATCGTAGTCTACGCAATCCTAGAGATTTTACATGACCACAAAACACATCTCTAGGTATTGGCTTTGTCATAGGATCTGCTACCATTCTATGCGTAGATATGTACATAAGTTCACATCCTTCGTGTAACCATATCTTTGACAAAGTTATATTTGGTATTTATATGTTTGGTCTTGCCATAATATTTTGGATCTTTGGTGTACGCTATAGCTGCTTGGCTATCACGTTAACCAATAATGGATTTGCAGCTTTCTCAATAACACCTAAATGATCCAAAAATCTCTTAAGCCAAACTCCTTCTTGTACCGCTGTTGGATAATGCCACGAACTCAGCTTCTATCGTGGACAAGGCTATACACGTTTGCTTCTTACTACTCCATGATATGGCACCATTGTTCAATAAGAAAACAAATCCAGAGGTAGATTTTCTTTCATCTAAATCTCCTCCCCAATCAGCATCTCGAATAGCCTTCAAGTCGCAGATCCTTTCCTTGGTAATTCAACTTGTAATCTGCGGTTCCTTCGATACCTCGGTATTCTCTTAACGGCTTCCCAATGTGCTGGACCTGGATTGGATTGGTATCTACTTACCATTCCAACTACAAAACATATGTCGGGTCTTGTACACATCATAGCATACATCAAGCTCCCAACAGCACTAGCATAAGAAATATGTTTCATTTGTTCCTTCTCTTGTGGAGTCCCTGGACACAGTCTATGGCTCAATCCTTCACCTTTTGCAATAGAAGTGTCTATAGATTTACAATCTTACATACGAAATCGTTCAAGAACCTTATTTATATATGTTTCTTGCGAAAGAGACAACGATCTCTTGAAATCTTAATTCCAAGAATGTATGCAGCCTCACCCATATCTTTCATCTCAAAGTTGGAAGACAAACCAACTCTTTGACAGTATTAACAAACTCCATATTGCTTCCGGCAATCAATATATCATCAACATATAATGATATGATCACAAATTGATCATTGGATCTTTTGATATATACACAATGATCCTCATCAATCATTGTAAAATCATATGTCATTACGGCATTATGAAAATGTATATACCATTGTTTCGATGACTGCTTGAGGCCATATATCGATCTCAAAAGTCGACATACATTTTCTTTTCGCCTTTCACTATGAAACTAGCGTTGTTCCATATATTTTTCTTCCTCTAATTCTCCATTGAGGAAAGCAGTCTTTACATCCATCTGATGTAACTCAAGATCCATACTAGCCACTATTGCCAAAATAATGCGAATCGAGGTAAATCTCACTACAGGAGAAAATGTATCTTCATAATCAATTCATTCCGTTGATTATACCCCACAAGGCGAGCCTTATGCCTTTCTATCGAGCCATCAGCCTTTCGCTTTATTTTGAGAACCCACTTGTTCCCAATAGTTCCTGCGGCCCTTTTGGAAAATCAACTAGTTTCCAAACTTGGTTTGATTTCATTGACTCCATTTCCTCTTCCATTGCATGAATCCATTTTTCCTTACTAGGCAATTCGAGCCTCATTAATATTTCTTGGCTCATCCTCATCTTGCGAAGCAATCATAAAGTTCCCCTTCAATGTCAAAACGTCGACGGGGAATACTTTGGCGACTTGTTCGCCGTATGGGAGATTGTACACTTTGCACATCATTCCCCATTATGCTCCCACTTGGATTAGATAATGATGATGTCGTCTTATCATGTGGTTGTAATTGAGAATGAGTTGAATTCAATTCATCACTTCTCATATTACTCCCACTTGGACAAACTCCACTAATATCATTATCTTGATCCAAGGTCTCAAATATGGAGTAATCTTCCCTATTTCGCCCTTCTTAGGAAATTCATCCTCTAAGAATGTGACATCTCGTGATTCAAATTCAGTTATACTCCCACTTTCCTTCTCACCTATGAACACATACCCTTTCGAATGTTCGGAGTATCTTATGAAAATACTTTTCTTTCCTCTCGGGACCCAATTTCCCAAACTTGTGAGAGGATTCATGAGTATAGACAGCATAACCCCATGGCTTAAGAAAACTTAAGTCTGGTTTTCTACCTGTCCATAACTCATATGGAGTGGAAGTAACTGATTTGGAAGGCACCCGGTTAAGTATATAGGCAGCAATTAACAACGCATCACTCCAAAAAGTAATAGGTAAGTTAGCATGCGCCATCATGGACCTAACCATTTCCAGTATGATTCTGTTTCTTCTCTCCGCAACACCATTTTGTTGAGGAGTATATGGAATAGATAACTTGCCTTTCTATTCCTTTTTCATCACATAATTTTCTGAACTCATCGATAAATATTCTCGACCTCGATCGGATCTCAATGCTTTTATTTTCTTGTCTAATTGATTTTCTACCAAGTTCATAAACCTTTTGAAACAACTTAATGCTTTAGATTTATGAGAAATCAAATAGACATATCCAAATTGAGTATAATCATCTATAAAAGTGATGAAATAAACAGCCCCATGCCTTCCTCTCACATTCATTGGACCACGTTTATCGAATGAATTAAATGCAGAAGAAATTCAGCTCTTTTACCTTTTCCAAATGGTTTCCTTGTCGTTTTCCCTTCTAGGCAATGCTTACATAGGGGCAAATCGACTTTTTCAATATTGCCCAACAAGCCCTCTTTGGCTAGTCTATTCATATGCTGTTGGCCAATATGACCAAGTCTAGCATGCCACACATTCACATCATTATCATACGAATTAGGAGACGTGAGAAGGGAATAACAAACATTTGCATTAACATAGTCAATATCTAATACAATGAAACCATCCAGAAAATAACCACAACCATAGTAATTTGTATCCAAAAACAAATCCACACCTCTATTATGGAAGTTCATATTGAAACCTAGCTTTACCAACACTAAAATGTACACTAAATTCCGACGAATATCCGAGCAAACAATACATCATGTAGGAACAGTGCGTCCACCATGCATGTTCGGTTAGCGGTGCCAATTCCTTTCACTTCAGCTGGAGTTGTTTCCCACATAGATCCACTTAGTTCCGGTTGGTACTGCGGAATTCTACGAAGGATCCTCTATCCTTCGCTACATGGTCCGTCGCTCTGAATCTACAACCAAAGGATTAGATTCGTTAAGAATACGAAATCGACACAAAAGCAAAATTCTGAAAAAGTACAAGGGGTGTTTACCTTCTTTGGCTCACGACAATCGCGAACATAGTGACCCTTCTTGTCACAAAGTAGTAGCATTTCACCCTTGTAAGCTTCTTCATGTAGGACGCTTTCCTCTTTCATGTTGGTTAAACTTGGGTTTCTTCCTTGAAGGACTTGCTTCCTTGCCTTTTCCTTTATCAAACCAGTTAGACGTTTGCGTTGGAGCTCGAAGCTCCATGTGAGCTAGAACTAGCATGATAGAGTTCAAATTCCGACAGCGCGAGGCGGTCCTCTTCCAGCTCAAGATGACGCCTTGCATCCTCAAAGGTTTTGATATTTTCATTATGGGTCGGTGCACCTTTTATATACTCCCAACTCTGAGGCAAGGAACGAATCACTGCTTGCACTTACTGCTCATCAGTGAGGACATGGCCAGCATCTTTCAGCTCATTAATCATGTTTGACATCTTTCTAAGATGTTGCTTCATGGTCTGACCATGAGGCTTCTTATAAGAGTCAAACCTAATAGTGAGCTGCCTCAGTCTAGTCACCGAAGTATGACCAAATCTCATTGCCAATGCTTCCCATATTTCCTTGGCATTGTCAAAACGCCTAAACTCTCGCATGACGTCATTTTCCATGCTGCTCAGCAACGTGATGCGAGCAAGAGAGTTCTTTCTTTTCCATGCAGCAAAGCTTCCTTATCTCTTTTGTCAGGCGTGATGTTTCCTTATTCAGGTTCTACCATGGTCGGGTTAAGAGCTTCTAGTGCCTCACTGCTCTTCCAGCACATATTGTATTTTCATGTGCCATATTTCATAGTTGTCATCATTGAGCTTTTCACCTTTGTTCAGCTCGACAACTATGCTCTTTGTGGCTGAAGCCATTGATCCGAACACATCGATATATATGCACGAATTATTAATGCTTATCATTTATGCATCCTTTTTGCACAGACCCATCATATTAATGAATAATTTCAAGTAAGGTTTCAGAATCAAAAGGTCACTATGTTTCCAATCATCTTCCAAAAATCCTAACTTAAAACTATCATTAATATAATTGTTTTATGCAAAATAAATTCTATGAAGCTACAAAAACTTCTATGAACTACCCACAACCCGCAATAATGAAAGCAAATAATATTTGACATCCAATAGAATAATAATGCTTTCACATAATACAACTAACATATCGGTTGCTACATCAACAACAATCGGTAGTAAACATTACATAAGATGTCCACAAAGCACACTTAACAAAGACCAGCCTATACATCTAACACCAAGTCAAGTACAATCGGGAAAGATCCTCTTTGTTCAATTTCTTGATTTTTTCCCTTGTTACAATCCAATAATATTCATTTATAAAATCCATCATAATTTTCCTATATGAGGCAGCTTTGTTGACATCTCAAATGCGATTCAACACTCCTTGCCATTCTCGTGGAAGGGTGTTCATGAAAAATCGCACCATCTCGGGATGTGGCATAGGACGACCATTCCATATGACCTTTGAATTTTCCCGTTGACTTCAAGGACGTCATCAAT